>NW_027189521.1:0-159145 GCF_040958095.1 Procambarus clarkii | reverse complement strand
CAATTCTTTATCTTTTTCAAATAATGTTTACTTACTGTTTTCATATAACGTTTCACACCACTTTCAATTAACATTTAGTCAGCCATTAGACTAATACTTTCTTTTATCTCTCACAGAAATCACATGATAGAAAACCTCCCTCAAATCTGTTTAGACCAACTCACACAAATACTTGTATTCAGAAGGAATATGTCGTTAACAGATAAAGAGTGAATTAGTTCATCATTCAATAATAGGATAGTTTATTACACCTTTTTCCTGTTTTTAACTCATCATCGCTTTTATGTAGTAATAAAAACTTACTAATAATAGGCTTTATATAGTCACAATCAGCTCAAAAGTTTTTAGTCATTTATACCCATTGCAGTGCATAAGTTTATTGCTACATAAAGTTGTTCATGTGTAGTTTTATATTCTTCTACTAGTACTACTTCAACATCCAACCACACCTTCCTAACTTCAAGTTTGTATTTTCTCTCCAATATGCTAGAATTTAAATTTCCCCATCCTCCTTTTATTAAGTTTAACTTTTTACCAAACCATACACTTCCCTTCAATTCAAGAATTACTTTAGACAGTTCCAAACACGTCAACACCACTAATGTTTGGGATCACAGTTCGCACCTGACTGACTTAGTTTTGCATAGCAAGTTTTTTCAACTTTGTGTTTGTGTTTATTCTACATTACACAGTATTAAAACGATTTAAGATTCATTTAAACAGCACAGCTCATCTCATCACACAACCGGTCTGTTTCCTAGCATTCCTACATCAAATAGGGATTACATCTTCTATCTTACTATTTCACCTTCCGACTTCATGTTTTGTGTTTACTCTGCATTACACGGTATTTTAACGATAAAGGATCTTTTAAGCAGTTCAACACATCAAAACACTTGTTCTGTTTCATATCGCCGCTCTATAAAATAGAAATTCCATCTTCTATCCTACCAGTTCCTGTGCACATTCACAGTTACCGCTTACTGATTACCCCTGTTGTGTGGATCATAAGACTGCTTTCACAAAAAAACATTTATTTCTACTTGAACACAACCCACACAGCCTTTTATGCACATCTGAGCTTAACACACCGCACACGACTTTTACTTATTTGATATTTTCTCATTCTTTTCAAATAATTTATAGGGAAGACTATTTTACATCATCTACGTTTAACATACGTTCGTTTACATTTATCATCCAATCATATGCATATATATGTTTTCTTCAAGTCGATTGCATTTATCCTTATGTGTTCCATATACATTCGCACCATCAAACCCGGAGAGTAATATTAAATTAGATCACGTGAAGCTGGATCGGTCACCGGTTCAAAACCCATCCCTGACCAGAGGTCGGGCTCGGACCTCCGGTCCAAGTTTTGGACCAGAGGTCCAAAACCTGGAGGTAGCACACCACGTCTGGTCACGTGCCAGATATACTGTTTCCCACGCCTCTCTAACCAAACCTTCCACATACTGCACCCAGTCTCATAGGTCTGGTGATGCCATGTGCTCCCACAGGTGTGTCCGGTGGCTCACCTGTACAGGTGTGTTCGGTTGCTCACCAGTACAGGTGGGTCCGGTTGCTCACCAGACAGGTGGGTCCGGTTGCTCACCAGTACAGGTGGGTCCGGTTGCTCACCAGTACAGGTGGGTCCGGTTGCTCACCAGCACAGGTGGGTCCGGTTGCTCACCAGTACAGGTGGGTCCGGTTGCTCACCAGTACAGGTGGGTCCGGTTGCTCACCTGTACAGGTGGGTCCTGTGGCTCACCTGTACAGGTGGGTCCGGTTGCTCACCAGTACAGGTGGGTCCGGTTGCTCACCAGTACAGGTGGGTCCGGTTGCTCACCAGTACAGGTGGGTCCGGTTGCTCACCTGTACAGGTGGGTCCTGTGGCTCACCGGTACAGGTGGGTCCGGTGGCACACCGGTACAGGTGGGTCCGGTGGCACACCGGTACAGGTGGGTCCGGTGGCACACCGGTACAGGTGGGTCCGGTGGCACACCGGTACAGGTGTGTCCGGTGGCACACCAGTACAGGTGGGTACGGTCGCACACCTGTACAGGTGTGTACGGTGGCACACCTGTACAGGTGTGTACGGTGGCACACCTGCACAGGTGTGTACGGTGGCACACCTGCACAGGTGTGTACGGTGGCACACTGGTACAGGTGTGTATGGTGGCACACCTGTACAGGTGTGTCCGGTGGCACACCGGTACAGGTGGGTACGGTCGCACATCTGTACAGGTGTGTATAGTGGCACACCTGTACAGGTGTGTCCGGTGGCACACCGGTACAGGTGTGTCCGGTGGCACACCGGTACAGGTGTGTCCGGTGGCACACCGGTACAGGTGTGTACGGTGGCACACCTGTACAGGTGTGTACGGTGGCACACCTGTACAGGTGTGTACGGTGGCACACCTGTACAGGTGTGTACGGTGGCACACCTGTACAGGTGTGTACGGTGGCACACCTGTACAGGTGTGTACGGTGGCACACCTGTATAGGTGGCGTGCGTGTGGTTCTAGTCCTCAACTTCACTACACTCACAATCAGGGGCGTCAACAGCCTCACAATCAGGGGTGTCAACAGCCTCACAATCAGGGGCGTCAACAGCCTCACAATCAGGGGCGTCAACAGCCTCACAATCAGGGGCGTCAACAGCCTCACAATCAGGGGCGTCAACAGCCTCACAATCAAATATGACGAGGAAAAACATCTGGGCTAAGATGACAGACGAACGGAACAACAACAGCGGACGACAGACGGACGGGACATGAGCGGACGACAGACGGACGGGACAACAGCGGACGACAGACGGACGGAACATGAGCGGACGACAGACGGACGGGACATGAGCGGACGACAGACGGACGGAACATGAGCGGACGACAGACGGACGGGACATGAGCGGACGACAGACGGACGGGACATGAGCGGACGACAGACGGACGGGACAACAGCGGACGACAGACGGACGGGACATGAGCGGACGACAGACGGACGGGACAACAGCGGACGACAGACGGACGGAACATGAGCGGACGACAGACGGACGGGACAACAGCGGACGACAGACGGACGGGACATGAGCGGACGACAGACGGACGGAACATGAGCGGACGACAGACGGACGGGACATGAGCGGACGACAGACGGACGGGACATGAGCGGACGACAGACGGACGGGACATGAGCGGACGACAGACGGACGGGAGATGAGCGGACGACAGACGGACGGGACATGAGCGGACGACAGACGGACGGGACAACAGCGGACGACAGACGGACGGGACATGAGCGGACGACAGACGGACGGACATGAGCGGACGACAGACGGACGGGACATGAGCGGACGACAGACGGACGGGACAACAGCGGACGACAGACGGACGGGACATGAGCGGACGACAGACGGACGGGACAACAGCGGACGACAGACGGACGGAACATGAGCAGACGACAGACGGACGGGACATGAGCGGACGACAGACGGACGGGACATGAGCGGACGACAGACGGACGGGACAACAGCGGACGACAGACGGACGGGACATGAGCGGACGACAGACGGACGGGACAACAGCGGACGACAGACGGACGGAACATGAGCGGACGACAGACGGACGGGACAACAGCGGACGACAGACGGACGGGACATGAGCGGACGACAGACGGACGGAACATGAGCGGACGACAGACGGACGGGACATGAGCGGACGACAGACGGACGGGACATGAGCGGACGACAGACGGACGGGACAACAGCGGACGACAGACGGACGGGACATGAGCGGACGACAGACGGACGGGACATGAGCGGACGACAGACGGACGGGCACATGAGCGGACGACAGACGGACGGGACAACAGCGGACGACAGACGGACGGGACATGAGCGGACGACAGACGGACGGGACATGAGCGGACGACAGACGGACGGGACAACAGCGGACGACAGACGGACGGGACATGAGCGGACGACAGACGGACGGGACAACAGCGGACGACAGACGGACGGGACAACAGCGGACGACAGACGGACGGGACACAAGGAAGGACATGAAGGACAGAAGATAATGCTGTACAGAAAACACTGAAAATTTAGGATGACGAATAGAAATTGCAACAGAAAAGTTATGCATTAGGCTCGTGTTTGTGTCCAGACAACTGATGTTTGTGTCCAGACCACTGATGTTTGTGTCCAGACAACTGATGTTTGTGTCCAGACCACTGATGTTTGTGTCCAGACAACTGATGTTTGTGTCCAGACCACTGGTGTTTGTGTCCAGACAACTGATGTTTGTGTCCAGACAACTGATGTTTGTGTCCAGACCACTGATGTTTGTGTCCAGACAACTGATGTTTGTGTCCAGACAACTGATGTTTGTGTCCAGACCACTGATGTTTGTGTCCAGACAACTGATGTTTGTGTCCAGACAACTGATGTTTGTGTCCAGACCACTGATGTTTGTGTCCAGACAACTGATGTTTGTGTCCAGACAACTGATGTTTGTGTCCAGACAACTGATGTTTGTGTCCAGACCACTGATGTTTGTGTCCAGACAACTGATGTTTGTGTCCAGACCACTGATGTTTGTGTCCAGACAACTGTTGTTTGTGTCCAGACACAACTGGTGGACGCATTAAGCTGGTGTTTGTGTCCGGACACAACTGGTGGAGGCACTTCAGGGGACGAGACCTGAGCGTGCAGGTGGGGAGACTCGTGTCTGGGGATGGAGGCTCAGCGGCTCGCTATCACAACACGGGAAGATGTTAGACTAAAGATGCGCTTTAGGAACACTTAATTGATGTCTTGAAGTGGAGACTTGGAGTGTAAACACGAGGGTGTGTTTGTGTCGGCAGTGACGTCGTGAGGGTGTGTTTGTGTCTACAGTGACGTCGTGAGGGTGTGTTCGTGCCTACAGTAACTTCGTGAAGGTGTGTTCGTGTCGGCAGTGACGTCGTGAGGGTGTGTGTTCGGTCGACAGAGACGTCGGGAGGATGTGTTCGTGTTGACAGTGACGTCGTGAAGTTGTGTTTGTGTCTACAGTGACGTCGTGAGGGTGTGTTCGTGTCTACAGTGACGTCATGAGGGGTGTTCGTGTCTACAGTGACGTCGTGAGGGTGTGTTTGTGTCTACAGTGACGTCATGAGGGGGTGTTCGTGTCTACAGTGACGTCATGAGGGGGTGTTCGTGTCTACAGTGACGTAATATGAGTGTTCGTGTCTACAGTGACGCCGTGAGGGTGTGTTCGTGTCTACAGTGACGTCATGAGGGTGTGTCGTGTCGGCAGTGACGTCGTGAGGGTGTTTGTGTCTACAGTGACGTCATGAGGGTGTATTCGTGTCTACAGTGACGTCATGAGGGTGTGTTCGTATCTACAGTAACGTCGTGAGGGTATGTTTGTGTCCACAGTGAAGTCGTGAGGGTGTGTTCGTGTATACAGTGACATCGTGAGGGTGTGTTCGTGTATACAGTGACGTAATATGAGTGTTTGTGTCTACAGTGACGCCGTGAGGGTGTGTTAGTGTCTTCAGAGACGTCGTGATTGTGTGTTTGAGTCTACAGTGACGTCGTGAGGGTGTGGTCGTGACTACAGTGACGTCGTGAGGGTGTGTTAGTGTCTACAGTGACGTAATATGAGTGTTTGTGTCTACAGTGACGCCGTGAGGGTGTGGTCGTGACTACAGTGACGTCCTGAGGGTGTGTTAGTGTCTACAGAGACGTCGTGAGGGTGTGTTCGTGACTACAGTGACGTCGTGAGGGTGTGTTAGTGTCTACAGAGACGTCGTGAGGGTGTGTTAGTGTCTACAGAGACGTCGTGAGGGTGTGTTCGTGACTACAGTGACGTCGTGAGGGTGTGGTCGTGACTACAGTGACGTCGTGAGGGTGTGTTCGTGACTACAGTGACGTCGTGAGGGTGTGTTCGTGTCTACAGTGACGTAATATGAGTGTTTGTGTCTACAGTGACGCCGTGAGGGTGTGTTAGTGTCTTTAGAGACGTCGTGATTGTGTGTTTGAGTCTACAGTGACGTCGTGAGGGTGTGGTCGTGACTACAGTGACGTCGTGAGGGTGTGTTAGTGTCTACAGTGACGTAATATGAGTGTTTGTGTCTACAGTGACGCCGTGAGGGTGTGGTCGTGACTACAGTGACGTCGTGAGGGTGTGTTAGTGTCTACAGAGACGTCGTGAGGGTGTGTTCGTGACTACAGTGACGTCGTGAGGGTGTGTTAGTGTCTACAGTGACGTCGTGAGGGTGTGTTCGTGACTACAGTGACGTCGTGAGGGTGTGGTCGTGACTACAGTGACGTCGTGAGGGTGTGGTCGTGACTACAGTGACGTCGTGAGGGTGTGTTCGTGACTACAGTGACGTCGTGAGGGTGTGGTCGTGACTACAGTGACGTCGTGAGGGTGTGGTCGTGACTACAGTGACGTCGTGAGGGTGTGGTCGTGTCAACCCTGATGAAGAAGCAGCAGTGACTACTCCAGTAAGGGTGAGCAGTGACTACTTCAGCATGGAGCAACAGTGATTACCCCAGCGAGGGATTAGTAGCATCAGGAAGGAGATAAGAAGGTGTGGGTGGAGGTGGTGGAGGACCCGTGCTGGTGAACCACCAATGGTCCCGTCGTGACGAACCAGGCGGACGGTCTAGTGCCTGGAACCAGATCAATACTCCTGGACGAGCAACGTCCTCATGCTTGGACATGAAGGGGCGGCTCTATCAGAACCACCTCAGGTGAACCCTTCACGACACTCCACGTCGTTGAATTTGTGGTTCTACAAACTCGTGAACTCACCAGTGAGAACCACAACACTTGTGATTCACCCAACTGGTGAACCAGTGAAACCACACGACAGCCTTGCACAGCTAGAGCCTCGAAACCAGCCCAAAACCAAACCAGTCCAGGAATAGACCTTCAAAATCAGTCCCGATTCCCTGTGGAGGCGATCTCTGCAATTTCATCTTTAATAATAAACAGATAAACTGGGAGCAAATACACCACGACTACACAGAAATAAGCGGGGAATACAGCTAGAAAATGCAAACCTGAACCAGTGCCTGGAAAAAATAAGCTCAGCAGCACTAGAAATATGCTCAAACGGCATACCCTAAGAAATAAAAGAGGAAGAGATGAAGACTGGAACGGGAACGTCGTTTCCTCTATAAGCGAAAAACACGAATCTCGGAAAAACTTGAGAGTCGCACCCTATCTCAAGAACGGCGAAGAAGGTTAGGTAGAGATATATAAACAATTGAACTAAAGATATAGGAATCATACAAATCCCAAGAGAGCCAAAGAGAGCAAAAAGCCATCAGTGAAATAGAGAGAAATCCGAAAAAAAAAATTCTCCTATGCAAAATCAAGATAAAAAACCACATCTAGTATCGAGCCCCAGCAAAAGGGAGATGGAACTTTCACAGATGACAACAAAGAAATGGGCGAAATACTGAGGAATCAGTACGACGCTGTTTTCAGCGAACCACTAAACACACTGAAGATTGATAACCCAAATGAATTTTTCGTGGATATGATTCCAACATCAAATCACATATCAGATGTCACTATCCCCACTGGATTTTGAGAAAGCAATAAACAGTATGCGCTATGCACTCTGCACCAGGCCCTAATTCTTGGAACTCTATATTCATCAAGAACTGTAAAAAAAACTCTATCGCAGGCCCTGCACATTCTTTGGAGATAAAGCCTAGGCATTATCCCTGACATAATAAAAACAGCAGAGATAGCACCACTCCATAAAGGAGGAAATAAGGCAGAGGCAAAAAATTACAGACCGATAGCACTAACATCATACATCATAAAAATCTTTGAGAGAGTGCTAAGAAGTAAGATCACAAAATACATGGAATCACAGCATCTCCATAACCCCATATAACATGGTTTCAGAACAGGGCGCTCTTACCTGTCACAGTTGCTGGACCACTATGACATGGCATTAGATGCCATGGAAGACAAACAAAACGCTGATGTAATTTACACAGATTTCGCAAAAGCCTTTGACAAATGTGGCCATGGTGTTATTGCACATAAAATGCGTTCAAAATGAATTACTGAAAAAAGAAGGCAGATGGATCTACAATTTCCTGACTAACAGAACCCAATGTGTAATAGTCAATAAAATCAAATCCGGTCCATCAACCGTGAAGAGCTCAGTCCCCCAGGGTACTGTGCTTGCTCCAGTGCTTTTTGTCATCCTCAAATCGGCCAGCTACTTGGGCTGGACGGTAGAGCGATTTTCTCGCTTCATGCACGTCGGCGTTCAATCCCGGGCGGTCCAAGTGGTTGGACACCATTCCTTCCCACGTCCCATCCCAAATCCTTATCCTGATCCCTTCCAAGTGCTATCTATCTATCTATCTATTATACATATATATATATATATATATATATATATATATATATATATATATATATATATATATATATATATATATATATATATATATATTGGTGTATACTGGCAGCAGGTTTTCTTTCAAACATGTTTCATTGAATATGACCGCATATTCTGTATTTATTATTTTCTGGTTTAGGGCTTCTATTCTTCTAACTATTTTCTTAGCATCAGGGCTTAATTGAAATAGGAGTTCTTCAAAATTCATTTTCGTACTTTTAAGGTGAAGAAAAAAGTGATTTACTATAGAGTGTATTACACTGATTTATATAATTTGCACAACGTTTCGAACCTCCATGGTTCATTCTCAAGTGAACAGATCTTACAATACTAGTTGATTTTATACCCGCACTGAAATGGTATACCCGCACTTATTATCACCTGACCCAGTGCGGGTATAAAATCAACTAGTATTGTAAGATCTGTTCACTTGAGAATGAACCATGGAGGTTCGAAACGTTGTGCAAATTATATAAATAAGTGTAATACACTCTATAGTAAATCACTTCTTTTCTTCACCTTAAAAGTACGAAAATGAGTTTTGGAGAACTCCTATTTCAATTAAGCCCTGATGCTAAGAAAATAGTTAGAGGGATAGAAGCCCTAAACCAGAAAAAATAAATACAGAATATGCGGTCATATTCAATGAAACTATATATATATATATATATATATATATATATATATATATATATATATATATATATATATATATATATTATTAAATATGACCGAAAAAGTAAGATTAATAATTCTAACACGAATTTTCTCAATCTTTCGTACATTTCTTTTCACTGTTGGAGGTAATTCAAAAATCAATTCTCCAAAATTCATTTTTATTTCTAGTCTGACGCGACACGAGCGCGTTTCGTAAAACTTATTACATTTTCAAAGACTTTAGTTTACAAATACACAACTGAATAGAACTTACACATCTTCCGATTTTGTTTATATCTTCATTTGAGTGAGGTGGATGGGGTGAGGCGGCATTAATAGGGTATTAATTTCATCAACACAAGACAGAACAAGAGGTGGCATTAATAGGGTATTAATTTCATCAACACAAGACAGAACAAGAGGTGGCATTAATAGGGTATTAATTTCATCAACACAAGACGGAACACGAAACAATGGGTATTGAAATGGAAGTGATTGTAGAAAGCCTATTGGTCCATATTTCTTGATGCTTCTATATTGGAGCGGAGTCTTGAGGTGGGTAGAATATAGTTGTGCATTAATTGGCTGTTGATTGCTGGTGTTGACTTCTTAATGTGTAGTGCCTCGGAAACGTCAAGCCGCCTGCTATCGCTGTATCTATCGATGATTTCTGTGTTGTTTACAAGGATTTCTCTGGCGATGGTTTGGTTGTGGGAAGAGATTATATGTTCCTTAATGGAGCCCTGTTGTTTATGCATCGTTAAACGCCTAGAAAGAGATGTTGTTGTCTTGCCTATATACTGGGTTTTTTGGAGCTTACAGTCCCCAAGTGGGCATTTGAAGGCATAGACGACGTTGGTCTCTTTTAAAGCGTTCTGCTTTGAGTCTGGAGAGTTTCTCATGAGTAGGCTGGCCGTTTTTCTGGTATTATAGTAAATCGTCAGTTGTATCCTCTGATTTTTGTCTGTAGGGATAACGTTTCTATTAACAATATCTTTCAGGACCCTTTCCTCTGTTTTATGAGCTGTGGAAAAGAAGTTCCTGTAAAATAGTCTAATAGGGGGTATAGGTGTTGTGTTAGTTGTCTCTTCAGAGGTTGCATGGCGTTTCACTTTCCTTCTTATGATGTCTTCGACGAAACCATTGGAGAAGCCGTTGTTGACTAGGACCTGCCTTACCCTACAGAGTTCTTCGTCGACTTGCTTCCATTCTGAGCTGTGGCTTAGAGCACGGTCGACATATGCGTTAACAACACTCCTCTTGTACCTGTCTGGGCAGTAGCTGTTGGCATTTAGGCACATTCCTATGTTCGTTTCCTTAGTGTAGACTGCAGTGTGGAAACCTCCGCTCTTTTCCATGACTGTTACATCTAGAAAGGGCAGCTTCCCATCCTTTTCCATCTCGTAAGTGAAACGCAGCACGGAACCCTGCTCAAATGCCTCCTTCAGCTCCTGCAGATGTCTGACATCAGGTACCTGTGTAAAAATGTCGTCAACATACCTACAGTATATGGCCGGTTTCAAGTTCATGTCGACTAAGACTTTTTGCTCGATGGTACCCATGTAGAAGTTTGCAAACAGGACACCTTGGGGAGAACCCATGGCGACCCTATCTACTTGCTTATACATGTGCCATCCGGGCTCAAGAAGGGTGCCTCTTTAGTACAAGCTTGGAGTAGTTTTCTTAGGATATTTTCGGGTATGTCAAGAGGAGTACAGGCTGGATCACGATACACTCTGTCGGCTATCATCCCGATTGTCTCGTCCACAGGTACGTTGGTAAACAGCGATTCTACGTCCAATGAGGCTCTTATCCCTGTGGCCCGTGTGCCCCGCAGTAAGTCAACAAATTCCTTTGGAGACTTCAGGCTGAAGGCGCAAGGAACATAAGGAGTCAGCAGGCCGTTGAGTCGCTTCGCCAGTCTGTACGTGGGTGTGGGTATCTGGCTAATGATTGGCCGAAGTGGGTTTCCAGGCCCACTTCGAGTCCAGACCGAGTGAGATGGCCCGGAAAGTAGAGTTGGAAATTCTGTTGGACAACATATTCGACCTCGAGACACAAAAAAAGGTCACCACCAAAGACACCTTACAAGCAGAACTTATTGCAGAAGGAGGAAAGAATCGAGGCAATTACAGAAGCACCATACTGTCCCCCGAGCTCAAAGCGGCAGCTAAAAGCCTTCGTGAGAACAAGGAGATAGTTGTCAGGAGAGGTGACAAGTCGCCAATATATGTCATTCTTAAAAAAGACGAATATCTGGCGAAAATGAACCTCATACTCCCTGACCAAACTAAGTTCCAAAGGGTAACGAAGGACACTACAGCCGAACTGAAAGCAAAGGTAAACAAACTGATCGAAACTGTGAACGCCAAGAAATCCGGACTCCACCTGCCAAAGATCATTGGGGAATATAAACCTGGATATGCATATGGAAATGTCAAGACACACAAGCCTGGAAACCCACTTCGGCCAATCATTAGCCAGATACCCACACCCGTACAGACTGGCTGGCGAAGCGACTCAACGGCCTGCTGACTCCTTATGTTCCTTGCGCCTTCAGCCTGAAGTCTCCAAAGGAATTTGTTGACTTACTGCGGGGCACACGGGCCACAGGGATAAGAGCCTCGTTGGACGTAGAATCGCTGTTTACCAACGTACCTGTGGACGAGACAATCGGGATGATAGCCGACAGAGTGTATCGTGATCCAGCCTGTACTCCTCTTGACATACCCGAAAATATCCTAAGAAAACTACTCCAAGCTTGTACTAAAGAGGCACCCTTCTTGAGCCCGGATGGGCACATGTATAAGCAAGTAGATGGGGTCGCCATGGGTTCTCCCCTAAGTGTCCTGTTTGCAAACTTCTACATGGGTACCATCGAGCAAAAAGTCTTAGTCGACATGAACTTGAAACCGGCCATATACTGCAGGTATGTTGACGACATTTTTACACAGGTACCTGATGTCAGACATCTGCAGAAGCTGAAGGAGGCATTTGAGCAGAGTTCCGTGCTGCGTTTCACTTACGAGATGGAAAAGGATGGGAAGCTGCCCTTTCTAGATGTAACAGTCATGGAAAAGAGCGGAGGTTTCCACACTGCAGTCTACACTAAGGAAACGAACATAGGAATGTGCCTAAATGCCAACAGTGACTGCCCAGACAGGTACAAGAGGAGTGTTGTTAACGCATATGTCGACCGTGCTCTAAGCCACGGCTCAGAATGGAAGCAAGTCGACGAAGAACTCTGTAGGGTAAGGCAGGTCCTAGTCAACAACGGCCTCTCCAATGGTTTTGTCGAAGACATCATAAGAAGGAAAGTGAAACGCCATGCAACCTCTGAAGAGACAACTAACACAACACCTATACCCCCTATTAGACTATTTTACAGGAACTTCTTTTCCACAGCTCATAAAACAGAGGAAAGGGTCCTGAAAGATATTGTTAATAGAAACGTTATCCCTACAGACAAAAATCAGAGGATACAGCTGACGATTTACTATAAAACCAGAAAAACGGCCAGTCTACTCATGAGAAACTCTCCAGACACAAAGCAGAACGCTTTAAAAGAGACCAACGTCGTCTATGCCTTCAAATGCCCACTTGGGGACTGTAAGCTCCAAAAAACCCAGTATATAGGCTAGACAACAACATCTCTTTCTAGGCGTTTAACGATGCATAAACAACAGGGCTCCATTAAGGAACATATAATCTCTTCCCACAACCAAACCATCGCCAGAGAAATCCTAGTAAACAACACAGAAATCATCGATAGATACAGCGATAGCAGGCGGCTTGACGTTTGCGAGGCACTACACATTAAGAAGTCAACACCAGCAATCAACAGCCAATTAATGCACAACTATATTCTACCCACCTCAAGACTCCGCTCCAATATAGAAGCATCAAGAAATATGGACCAATAGGCTTTCTACAATCACTTCCATTTCAATACCCATTGTTTCGTGTTCCGTCTTGTGTTGATGAAATTAATACCCTATTAATGCCACCTCTTGTTCTGTCTTGTGTTGATGAAATTAATACCCTATTAATGCCACCTCACTCAAATGTAGATATAAACAAAATCGGAAGATGTGTAAGTTCTATTCAGTTGTGTATTTGTAAACTAAAGTCTCTGAAAATGTAATAAGTTTTACGAAACGCGCTCGTGTCGTTTCAGACTAGAAATAAAAATGAATTTTGGAGAATTGATTTTTGAATTACCTCCAACAGTGAAAAGAAATGTACGAAAGATTGAGAAAATTCGTGTTAGAATTATTAATCTTACTTTTTCGGTCATATTTAATAGTATATGTCTTCAGGAAAGACTGCTACCAAAATATACTAATATATATATATATATATATATATATATATATTATATATATATATATATATATATATATATTATATATATATATAAATATATATATATATATATATGCGAACAAGCCTGAATGGTCCCCAGGACTATATGCGAATGAAAACTCACACCCCAGAAGTGACTCGAACCCATACTCCCAGAAGCAACGCAACTGGTAACTACAGGGCGCCTTAATCCGCTTGACCATCACGGCCGTCAAAAGGAAGTGATAGCCGAGGCTATTTGAGCCACTTCCCCGACGGCAACTCGGATGGTAATCTTGGGTATAGCATTTCACCAAATCACCTCATTCTTTGGGGCACACGTGAGGAACACAAATGCGAACAAGCCTGAATGGTCTATTCATATATATATATATATATATATATATATATATATATATATATATATATATATATATATATATATATATATATATACATACATATAGCCCTAATGACTTGGCGCTTTCCCCCTGATAGTTCCTTTCCCTTCCCTTCATCCTGATATCGGACATAGACAAGGACACAACCCATTGTATCATTCTTTGCAGATGACACTACGATTTTTATGCGAGTAGTCAACATAGAGGACATGTCAAACCTCCAATCAGATGTAAATCAGATCATTGTATGGGTTAGAAAAAATAATATGGTGTTAAATTAACGAAGATAAGTTCAAGCTCATGCGCTACGAAAAAAAATGAGAATATAAAAACGGAAACCACGTACAAAACGCAGTCGAATCATAACATAGAACGAAAAGGCAATGTAAAGGCTCTGGGTGTACTCATGTCGGAAGACCTTACCTTTAAAGAACACAATAAAGTAGCCGTCACAACTGCAAGAAAAATGACAGGTTGGATAACAAGAACTTTTCACACTAGAGATGCTATACCGATGATGATACTTTTCAAAACGCTTGTGCTCTCTAGAGTGGAGTACTGCTGCACAATGACAACCCCTTTCTAGGCTGGATAAATTGCTGACCTGGAGAGCGTGCAAAGATCCTTTACTGCTAGAATCCACTCTAAAAAAACATCTAAACCATTGGGATCGACTAAAGGGCCAAAATCTGTATTTCCTGGAGTGCAGGGAGGGGGGGGGGAGATACATTTCTTTTGCAGGGATATTCCTGCGCGGGCCCTAAGCCTCTGGCTGGCCCAAGGGGAAATACATAATAATTTACACGTGGAAAATAGTAGAGGGACTGGTCACAAACCTGCACACATAAATAACATCACATGAGACCAGATGGCATTGCAGAATACCACCATTGAAGAGCAGAGGTGCAACAGGTACTCTGAGAGAGACCTCTATAAACATCAGAGGCGCGAGACTGTTTAACATGCTTCCACTACACATAAGGGGCATAACTGTCCGACCCCTCATAGTGTTCAAGAGAGAACTTGACAAACATCTACAAAGGATACCTGATCAACCAGGCTGTGACACGTACGTCAGGCTGCGAACAGCAGCGTCCAACAGCTTGGTTGACCAGTCAACAACCAGGAGGCCTGGTCGACGACCGGGCAGCATGGACGCTACGCCCTGGAAGCACCTCAAGGTAACCTCAGGGTAGCTAACCAGGAAGATCAGCGCGCGTGTCAGCATTAAGCTCTGTGTCGTAAAGACGCTCCTGGTTGACTACAGAGACTGTACTGCACGCCAACCTTTTCCGTGATAATACTTGAATTTGGCGCAACCGGTTCTCAACAAGAACCGGTTCTTATTTGTCACGAACGCCCAGCCAAGGGACAATAAGAGCCACAAGCGCCCAGCCAAGGGACAATAAGAGCCACAAGCGCCCAGCCAAGGGACAATAAGAGCCACAAGGGCCCAAACAAGGGACAATAAGAGCCACAGGCGCCCCAAGGGACAATAAGAGCCACAGGCGCCCAGCCAAGGGACAATAAGAGCCACAGGAGCCCTGCCAAGGGACAATAAGAGCCACAGGCACCCAGCTAAGGGACAGTAAGAGCCAAAGGCGCCCAGACAAGAGACAATAAGAGCCACAGGTGCCCCGCCAAGGGACAATAAAAGCCACAGGCACCCAGCCAAGGGACAATAAGAGCCACAAGAGCCAAGGGACAATAAGAGCCACAGGCGCCCAGCCAAGGGACAATAAGAGCCAAAAGTGCCCAGCCAAGAGACAATAAGAGCCACAGGTGCCCCGCCAAGGGACAATACGAGTCACATGCACCCAGCTAAGTCAGAAAAATCCTCTGTACGGTGTCAGGGGTTCCAGGTAAGTTTGGCCAGTCACAGAGTTGGTATTAAAGAGTTCTTATGAGAAAAATAATTTCAGAAATCTTAGAAGTTTGTCAAAAGTTCTTATGGGAGAAAATAAGTAAGAAAATCTTGTAGAAAAATTCAGGAAAAAATCATGTTTGATTCACGGGGTTTCCAGGTAAACTCTACGGACACATTTTGCCTGTTTTCAAAATCGCACATTTTTTCGAAGACCATTTCCTGAGAATATGTTCATGGAAGTTTTGTTAAGGAAAACAAACATCTTAGCCATGACTTTTAGTTTTATATGCATTTAAGACCGACAATTAGGCAGAGTCCAGTTGTAGAGAGAAATTCGTCGGAGTCCAATTTATGCCCAAAATCAACAGTCCAGTAAAGACTGAACTTTTGACAGAGTCCAATTGAAGATAAAAATTAGTCAAATACCATTTTAAGATCGAAATAATTCAGAGTTTTACTTACACCTCCGTTCTTAGAGAGTTATTATAAAAGAAATTCAAATATTATCAGAGTCCAATTGATTCCCAAAATTTGACAGAGACCATTTCATGACCAAAATTTGTTAGAGACCGCATTTATGAGTGTAGTCTTGATATTAACCATTCAATTTTCCTGAAATTTTAAACAGCCATATTTCAGACGTAGTAAATCGAATTCGGACATTAAGCAAGTTCTAGCTCCCGTAACTTCTATATTAAGAGTCCAATCCCCCCCTGAAATTGCAAACAGTCATTTTCTGACATAGTAAATCAAATCAAAGCAGTTAACAAACTCTAGCTCCTGTCCTCAGCCTTAGTTCCCTCTCGCATCTTCGTTAATAACCCATCAATTTTCCTGAAATTCAAACCCGCCATACTCCTGAGTAAGTAAAGATAACACATTTACCAAGCTCCAGCACTTGTCCTCAGCCTTAGTTCTCTTTCATATCTTCATTAATACCTGAACAATTTTCCTATAATTTAACCCTGCTATACTTCTGAGTATATAAACCAGTTACCGAGCTCTAGCTCCGGTCTCCGTAATAACCCCCTCCCGTATCTTTGTTAATATCATATCAATGACTAAAATTTAACCCCTCTGTATTTAATACACAGTAAATAAGAACCAAATAATTACCCAGCTCCAGCTCGTATCCCCCACCTTAATTCAATTGTACAACTTCTTTAGTAACAGATCAATTTTCCCGAAATTTAAAGCAGACATACTTCTAAGTAAATAAAGAAAAACAGTGTTACCGAACTCTAGCTCTTGTCCAAGTTCGCTCCTATAAATTCACTATTATCAACCCAAATCCCCTGAGATTTATACCCCCCAACTACATTTCAGACCCCTGTAAAATAAATCTCGAAGTAAATTACCGAGCTCCAGCTCATGTCCTCCGCCTTAGTTCAATGTTCATCAAATTATTTCTGATCAAAATGCTCTACAGTCTATCAAAAGTAGACATCACGTCCTTTAATACCCTTTTTGTACAGCTATGTAAATAATCACTAACGTGCTAATATTCACACGTTCAAAATCACACCTTACCTTCAATACCCTTTGTTTACTCAGCTATGTAATAATCACACGGACAAAAATCACATCTTACCCTTTCCCCCTTTTCCTTCTCATCCCTTACCTTCCCCTCATCTCTCCCATTCCCCAACATATCCAAACCTTTAATAATCATACTGTATTTTTATATTTCCTCTATATTCACTGTGTTCTTTGTACATTCTCCTATATTTTCTATGTTCAGCAAGTGTTCTCAGCATGTTCAGTTCATATTTTTCACCAGTTTTCTTCATTTTTTCTGTGGTTTTGTCATTTTTCCCCATATGTTCACTATGTTCTTTGTCATGTTTTCATGAACATCACATGTTCTCTGTACAACTTTTATACTCAATATTTATGTTATCAATGTTCTTAGCTTGTTCTTCACATGGTCAGTGTTCATTCTTTGTAATCTCTTTGTTCCCAATCATATCTTCATGTTCTCTGTAACTTCATTTTCCCCGTATGTTCACTGTGTTCATTCCCTTACATATTCTCAATTTTTTTATGTTCTTTGTTTCTTTTAAACCTATTGTTTCTTCCATTCAGTAACTAGTCCTTTGTCAAATATTATCAACAGCAATACAGTTCCCCAATAAATGTAGTCAGTCACACAGTTTTTATTTGCATATCTACGTCAATATTCCATTCCAACACTGCTCATAACTAATTTGATCCATCGTCAATCAACTGAAAATAGTCTTGTTCATCATTTCCTAACTAAACTTATTCGCCAATCAACAGAAAATAACCATGTTTAACATGTTTCCTTATAAGTGCTTAACTAAAATTATTCATCAATCAACAGAAAATAGTCAGGATTAATCTCGTTCAACACTGTTCTTAACTAAAATAACCTTTCTCTTAGCTAAAAATATTCAAAGGAAACTTTCCAATACTGTTCATAACTTTAGCCATAGTCAGTCAACTGAAAATAGTCTTGTTCATCATGTCTTAATTAAAATTATTCGTTAGTCAACTAAAAATAGTCACATTCATCACTGTTCCTAACTAAAAGTATGTGTCGTTAAGTAAGAAAAAAGTCAAATGTAACTTCGTTCCACACTTTCGTAACTAACAGTAAACATCTCAGAGTACAAAAATAGTCAAAAGTCACTAAAATTTCGCCTCGTTAGTAAGAAAAAAAGTCAAGGACACTCTTCGAGACATCAGGGACACACTCAGACACATCCAAGCTGCTCTGCGAGCAATCAAAGACACTCTTCGAGACATCAAAAGTTAATCTCAGAGCTATCAAAGTTGTTCTGTAAGATATCTTCGTTCATCAAAGTTATTCTCAGAGTCATCAAAGGTAATTTCTAACTCCCTTTCGTTCATTACAGTTATTCTCTAAGTCATCAAAGTTGTTCTCTAAGACATCAAAGTCATTCTCAGAGTCATCAAAAGGTACTCTCATGTCCTCAAATTTACTCTCAGAGTCACCTTCGTTATTCAGAGAAGCCTTCTGAGATATCCTCGTTCAACAAAGCTGTCCTCAGAGCCATCAAAAAAAAGTTAAATACTGCCATCAAAGTTATTCTCTAAGTAACCTTTCGTTCATCAGAGAAGCTTTCTAAGACATCTTCGTTCATCAAAGTTGTTCTCAAAGACATCAATGTTATTATCTAAGACATCTTCAGGCATAAAATTCTCTCCAAAATATAACTAGTTCAGCTTTCCATATCAAACTTACATTTCTGTTAAAATATGTTTTCTTAGTCACTTTACCTTTAAACTGTTCTCTGAACAACACTGCATAAACCTACCTAACCAATCCTCCCCACCTAATGTTACTTACCTAACATAAACGTTCCTAAACCTAACCTAGCTTACATACCTAACCTATCTAACCAACCAAACTAACCAAACCTAACCTAACTTAACTTGCATAACCTAACCTCACTTACCTAACCAAAACGTACCTTACCTAACCTAACTTACCTATCCTGACTTAACTAACCTAACCTAACTTACCTAACTTAACCAAACCTAACCTAACTTAACTTGCATAACCTAACCTAACTTAACCTAACTTATCTAACCTAACTTACCTAACCTAACTTACCTATCCTAACTTAACTAACCTAACCTAACTTAACTTTAATAACCTAACTTACTGTACCTAACTTACTTATCCTAACTTAACTAACCTAACTTAACCTAACTTACCTTACCTAACTTACCTACCCTAACTTACCTATCCTAACTTACCTATCCTAACTTATCTATCCTACTCACCAAACATATAAGTTGATTGACGATGGATCAAATTAGTTATGAGCAGTGTTGGAAAAGAAATATTGACGTAGATTTGCAAATAAAAACTGTGTGACTGACTACATTTATTGGGAACTGTATTGCTGTTGATAATATTTGACAAAGGAACTAGTTACTGAATGGAAGAATCAATTGGTTTAAAAAGAAACAAAGAACATAAACAAATTAAGAATATGAAAGGGATATTAAGAATATGTAATAGGTAATTAAGAATATGTAACACAGCGAACATACGGGGAAAATGACAAAGAACACAGTGAACTTAAAGAGAACATGAAGATATGATAGGGAACAAAGAGATTACAAAGAATGAACACTGACCATGTGAAGAACAAGCTAAGAACATTGATAACATAAATATTGAGTATAAAAGTTGTACAGAGAACATGTGATGTTTCATGAAAACATGACAAAGAACATAGTGAACATATGGGGAAAAATGACAAAACCACAGAAAAAATGAAGAAAACTGGTGAAAAATATGAACTGAACATGCTGAGAACACTTGCTGAACATAGAAAATATAGGAGAATGTACAAAGAACACAGTGAATATAGAGGAAATATAAAAATACAGTATGATTATTAAAGGTTTGGATATGTTGGGGAATGGGAGAGATGAGGGGGAAGGTAAGGGATGAGAAGGAAAAGGGGGAAAGGGCAAGATGTGATTTTTGTCCGTGTGATTATTACATAGCTGAGTAAACAAAGGGTATTGAAGGTAAGGTGTGATTTTGAACGTGTGAATATTAGCACGTTAGTGATTATTTACATAGCTGTACAAAAAGGGTATTAAAGGACGTGATGTCTACTTTTGATAGACTGTAGAGCATTTTGATCAGAAATAATTTGATGAACATTGAACTAAGGCGGAGGACATGAGCTGGAGCTCGGTAATTTACTTGTTGATTTATTATACAGGGGTCTGAAATGTAGTTGGGGGTTTAAATCTTAGGGGATTTGGACTGATAATAGAGAACTTATTGGAGAGAACTTGAACAAGAGCTAGAGTTCGGTAACACTATCTTTCTTTATTTACTTAGAAGTATGTCTGCTTTAAATTTCGGGAAAAATTGGTCTGTTACTAAAGAAGTTGTACAATTGAATTAAGGTGGGGGATACGAGCTGGAGCTGGGTAATTATTTGGTTTTTATTTATTGTGTATGAAAATTGAGAGGGGTTAAATTTTAGATACATTGATATGAAATTAACAAAGATACAGGAGGGGGTTATGGTGGTGACCAGAGCTAAAGCTCGGTAACTGGTTTATTTACTCAGAAGTATAGCGAGGTTAAGTTTAGGAAAAATTTTCAGGTATTAATGAAGATATGAGAGCGAATTAAGGCTGAGGAGAAGAGCTGGAGCTCGGTAAGTGTGTTATCTTTACTTAATCAGCTAGAAATAAGGCGGGTTTAAATTTCAGGACTACTGATGGGTTATTAACAAAGATGCGAGAGGGAAACTAAAGCTGAGGACAGGAGCTAGAGTTCGTTAACTGCTTTGATTTGATTTACTATGTCTGAAAATGACTGTTTACAACTTCAGGGGGGATTGGACTGTTAGTAAAAATTTACGGGAGCTAGAACTTGCTTACTGACTGAATTTGATTTACTACGTCTGAAATATGGCTGTTTAAAAATTTCTGGGAAATTGATAGGATAATATCGAGACTACACTTATAAATGCGGTCTCTAACAAATTTTGGTCATATAATGGTGTCTGTCAAATTTGGGAATCAATTGGACTCTGATAATATTTGAATTCTTCTATAGGAACTCTCTAAGAACGTAGGTTTAAGAAAAACTGAATTATTTTGGTCTTAAAATGGTCTCTGACTAATTTTTATCTTCAATTGGACTCTGTCAAAAGTTCAGTCTTTACTGGACTGTTGATTTTGGCATAAATTGAACTCCGACGAATTTCTCTCTACAACTGGACTCTGCCTAATTGTCGGTCTTAAATGCATATAAACTAAAAGTCATGGCTAAGATGTTTTGTTTTCCTTAAGAAAACTTCTATGAACATATTCTCAGAAAATGGTCTTCGAAAAAATGTGCGATTTTGAATCGGGCAAAATGTGTCCGTAGAGTTGACCTGGAAACCCCGTGACAAACATGATTTTTTTCCTGAATTTTTCTATAAGATTTTCTTACTTATTTTCTCTCACAAGAACTTTTACAAAAACTTTTAAGATCTCTGAAATTATTTTTCTCATAAGAAACTCTTTAATTCCAAATCTGTGACTGGCCAAACTTACCTGGAACCCCTGATACTGTACAGAGGATTTTTCCCCCAAAACAAAAAATGTTCTCTACGGGGTCATCTATACTACTAATAAGATCCACAGGCTCCCAGCCAAGGGACAATAAGAGCCACAAGGGCCCTACGAAGGGACAATAAGAGCCACAAGGCCTTGCGAAAGGACAATAAGAGCCACAAGCGCCCAGCCAAGAGACAATAAGAGCCACAGTTGCCCAGCCAAGGGACAATAAGAGCCACAGTTGCCCAGCCAAGGGACGATAAGAGCCACAGTTGCCCAGCCAAGGGACAATAGAGCCACAGTTGCCCAGCCAAGGGACAATAAGAGCCACAGTTGCCCAGGTAAGAGACAATAAGAGCCACAGGCGCCCAGCCAAGGGACAATAAGAGCTACAAGTGCCAAGCCAAGGTACAAGAGCTGAGGACGCTGAGGAAGAAGCACAAGAGCTGAGGACGCTGAGGAAGAAGCACAAGAGCTGAGGACGCTGAGGAAGAAGCACAAGAGCTGAGGACGCTGAGGAAGAAGCACAAGTGCTGAGGACGCTGAGGAAGAAGCACAATAGCTGAGGACGCTGAGGAAGAAGCACAATAGCTGAGGACGCTGAGGAAGAAGCACAAGTGCTGAGGACGCTGAGGAAGAAGCACAATAGCTGAGGACGCTGAGGAAGAAGCACAATAGCTGAGGACGCTGAGTAAGAAGCACGAGAGCTGAGGACGCTGAGGAAGAACCACAAGAGCTGAGGACGCTGAGGAAGAAGCACAAGAGCTGAGGACGCTGAGGAAGAAGCACAAGAGCTGAGGACGCTGAGGAAGAAGCACAAGAGCTGAGGACGCTGAGGAAGAAGCACGAGAGCTGAGGACACTGAGGAAGAAGCACAGGAGCTGAGGACACTGAGGAAGGAGGCACAAGAGCTGAGGACACTGAGGAAAGAGAACAAGAGCTGAGGAAGAAGCACAATAGCTGAGGACGCTGAGGAAGAAGCACAATAGCTGAGGACGCTGAGGAAGAAGCACAAGAACTGACGACGCTGAGGAAGGAGGCACAAGAAATGAGGAAAGAGGCACAAGAGCTAAGGGAAGGAGGCACAAGAGCTGAGGAAGGAGGCACAAGAGCTGACGAAGGAGGCACAAGAGCTGAGGACGCTGAGAAAGAAGCACAAGAGCTGAGGACGCTGAGGAAGAAGCACAAGAGCTGAGGACGCTGAGGAAGAAGCACAAGTGCTGAGGACGCTGAGGAAGAAGCACAATAGCTGAGGACGCTGAGGAAGAAGCACAATAGCTGAGGACGCTGAGGAAGAAGCACAAGTGCTGAGGACGCTGAGGAAGAAGCACAATAGCTGAGGACGCTGAGGAAGAAGCACAATAGCTGAGGACGCTGAGTAAGAAGCACGAGAGCTGAGGACGCTGAGGAAGAACCACAAGAGCTGAGGACGCTGAGGAAGAAGCACAAGAGCTGAGGACGCTGAGGAAGAAGCACAAGAGCTGAGGACGCTGAGGAAGAAGCACAAGAGCTGAGGACGCTGAGGAAGAAGCACGAGAGCTGAGGACGCTGAGGAAGGAGGCACAAGAGCTGAGGACACTGAGGAAAGAGAACAAGAGCTGAGGAAGAAGCACAATAGCTGAGGACGCTGAGGAAGAAGCACAATAGCTGAGGACGCTGAGGAAGAAGCACAAGAACTGACGACGCTGAGGAAGGAGGCACAAGAAATGAGGAAAGAGGCACAAGAGCTAAGGAAGGAGGCACAAGAGCTGAGGAAGGAGGCACAAGAGCTGACGAAGGGAGGCACAAGAGCTGAGGACGCTGAGGAAGGAGGCACAAGAACTGAGGAAGGAGGCACATGAGCTGAGGAAGGAGGCACAAGAGCTGGAGGACGCCTGCGGAAGGAGGCACAAGAGCTGAGGACGCTGAGGAAGGAGGCACAGAGCTGAGGAGGAGGCACAAGAACTGAGGACGCTATGGAAGGAGGCACAAGAGCTGAGGAAGGAGGCACAAGAGCTAAGGAAGGAGGCACAAGAGCTGAGGACACTGAGGAAGGAGGCACAAGAGCTGAGGAGGAGGCACAAGAGCTGAGGACGCTGAGGAAGGAGGCACAAGAGCTGAGGACGCTGAGGAAGGAGGCACAAGAGCTGAGGAAGGAGGCACAAGAACTGAGGACGCTAAGGAAGGAGGCACAAGAGCTGAGGAAGGAGGCACAAGAGCTGAGGAAGGAGGCACAAGAGCTAAGGAAGGAGGCACAAGAGCTGAGGAAGGAGGCACAAGAGCTAAGGAAGGAGGCACAAGAGCTAAGGAAGGGAGGCACAAGAGCTGAGGAAGAAGGCACAAGAGCTGAGGACACTGAGGAAGGAGGCACAAGAGCTAAGGAAGGAGGCACAAGAGCTGAGGAAGGAGGCACAAGAGCTAAGGAAGAAGGCACAAGAGCTGCGGACGCTGAGAAAGGAGGCACAAGAGCTGAGGACACTGAGGAAGGAGGCACAAGAGCTGAGGACGCTGAGGAAGGAGGCACAAGAGCTGAGGAAGGAGGCACAAGAACTGAGGACGCTAAGGAAGGAGGCACAAGAGCTGAGGAAGGAGGCACAAGAGCTAAGGAAGGAGGCACAAGAGCTGAGGACACTGAGGAAGGAGGCACAAGAGCTGAGGACGCTGAGGAAGGCGGCACAAGAGCTGAGGAAGGAGGCACAAGAACTGAGGATGGAGGCACAAGAACTGAGGATGGAGGCACAAGAGCTAAGGAAGGAGGCACAAGAGCTAAGGAAGGAGGCACAAGAGCTGAGGAAGGAGGCACAAGAGCTGAGGAAGAAGCACAAGAGCTGAGGAAGAAGCACAAGAGCTGAGGACGCTGAGGAAGAAGCACAAGAGCTGAGGACGCTGAGGAAGGAGGCACAAGTGCTGAGGACGCTGAGAAAGGACACAAAATAAGAGATGGAGAGTGCTGAGGAAAGACGCGATGCCGCTGGGAGAACATTAATCACTGACAGACTGGAGGAAGAGATTGGTTGTCAGCAGGGAGGGAGGTTGTCAGCAGAGAGGGAGGTTGTCAGCAGGGAGGGAGGTTGTCAGCAGGGAGGGTGGTTGTCAGCAGGGAGGGAGGCTGTCAGCAGGGAGGGAGGCTGACAGCAGGGAGGGAGGTTGTCAGCAGGGAGGGAGGTTGTCAGCAGGGAGGGAGGCTGTCAGCAGGGGAGGGAGGATGTCAGCAGGGAGGGAGGCTGACAGCAGGGAGGGAGGTTGTCAGCAGGGAGGGAGGCTGTCAGCAGGGAGGGAGGTTGTCAGCAGGGAGGGAGGCTGTCAGCAGGGAGGGAGGGTGTCAGCAGGGAGGGAGGCTGTCACCAGGGAGGGTGGTTGTCAGCAGGGAGGGAGGCTGTCAGCAGGGAGGGAGGCTGTCAGCAGGGAGGGAGGCTGTCAGCAGGGAGGGAGGTTGTCAGCACGGAGGGAGGTTGTCAGCAGGGAGGGAGGCTGTCAGCAGGGAGGGAGGCTGTCAGCAGGGAGAGAAACTGTCAGCAGGGAGGGAGGATGTCAGCAGGGAGGGAGGATGTCAGCAGGGAGGGAGGCTGTCAGCAGGGAGGGAAACTGTCAGCAGGGAGGGAAACTGTCAGCAGGGAGAAAAGGATGTCAGCAGGGAGGGAGGTTGTCAGCAGGGAGGGAGGATGTCAGCAGGGAGGGAGGTTGTCAGCAGGGAGGGAGGATGTCAGCAGGGAGGGAGGCTGTCAGCAGGGAGGGAAATTGTCAGCAGGGAGGGAAACTGTCAGCAGGGAGGGAGGATGTCAGCAGTTAGGGTGGTTGTCAGCAGGGAGGGAGGCTGTCAGCAGGGGAGGGAGGTTGTCAGCAGGGAGGGAGGCTGTCAGCAGGGAGGGAGGATGTCAGCAGGGAGGGAGGATGTCAGCAGTTAGGGTGGTTGTCAGCAGGGAGGGAGCCTGTCAGCAGGAAGGGAGGTTGTCAGCAGGGAGGGAGGCTGTAAGCAGGGAGGGAGGCTGTCAGCAGGGAGGGGAGGCTGGTCAGCAGGGAGGGAGGTTGTCAGCAGGGAGGGAGGTTGTCAGCAGGGAGGGAGGTTGTCAGCAGGGAGGGAGGCTGTCAGAAGGGAGGGAAACTGTCAGCAGGGAGGGAGGTTGTCAGCAGGGAGGAAGGCTGTCAGCAAGGGAGGGAGGTTGTCAGCAGGGAGGGAGGATGTCAGCAGGGAGGGAGGGATGTAAGCAGGGAGGGAAGGTGTCAGCAGGGAGGGAGGATGTCAGCAGGGAGGGAGGCTGTCAGCAGGGAGGGAGGTTGTCAGCAGGGAGGGAGGTTGTCAGCAGGGAGGGAGGTTGTCAGCCGGGAGGGAGGTTGTCAGCAGGGAGGGAGGCTGTCAGAAGGGAGGGAAACTGTCACCAGGGAGGGAGGATGTAAGCAGGGAGGGAGGATGTCAGCAGTTAGGGTGGTTGTCAGCAGGGAGGGAGGCTGTCAGCAGGGAGGGAGGTTGTCAGCAGGGAGGGGAGGATGTCAGCAGGGAGGGAGGATGTAAGCAGGGAGGGAGGGTGTCAGCAGGGAGGGAGGATGTCAGCAGGGAGGGAGGCTGTCAGCAGGGAGGGAGGTTGTCAGCAGGGAGGGAGGTTGTCAGCAGGGAGGGAGGTTGTCAGCAGGGAGGGAGGTTGTCAGCAGGGAGGGAGGCTGTCAGAAGGGAGGGAAACTGTCACCAGGGAGGGAGGATGTAAGCAGGGAGGGAGGATGTCAGCAGTTAGGGTGGTTGTCAGCAGGGAGGGAGGCTGTCAGAAGGGAGGGAAACTGTCACCAGGGAGGGAGGATGTAGGCAGGGAGGGAGGATGTCAGCAGGGAGGGAGGCTGTCAGCAGGGAGGGAGGATGTCAGCAGGGAGGGAGGTTGTCAGCAGGGAGGGAGGTTGTCAGCAGGGAGGGAGGTTGTCAGCAGGGAGGGAGGCTGTCAGAAGGGAGGGAAACTGTCACCAGGGAGGGAGGATGTAAGCAGGGAGGGAGACTGTCAGCAGGGAGGGAGGCTGTCAGCAGGGAGGGAGGATGCCAGCAGGGAGGGAGGTTGTCAGCAGAAAGGGAGGCTGTCAGCAGGGAGGGAGGATGTCAGCAGGGAGGGAGGCTGTCAGCAGGGAGGGAGGATGTCAGCAGGGAGGGAAACTGTCAGCAGGGAGGGAGGATGTCAGCAGGGAGGGAGGATGTCAGCAGGGAGGGAGGATGTCAGTAGGGAGGATGTCAGCAGGGAGGGAGGATGTCAGCAGGGAGGGAGGATGTCAGCAGGGAGGGAGGATGTCAGCAGGGAGGGAGGCTGTCAGCAGGGAGAGAGGCTGTCAGCAGGAAGGGAAACTGTCAGCAGGGAGGGAGGATGTCAGCAGGGAGAGAGGATGTCAGCAGGGAGGGAGGATGTTAGCAGGGAGGGAGGATGTCAGCAGGGAGGGAGGCTGTCAGCAGGGAGGGAGGCTGTCAGCAGGGAGGGAAACTGTCAGCAGGGAGGGAGGATGTCAGCAGGGAGGGAGGCTGTCAGCAGGGAGGGAGGTTGTCAGCAGGGAGGGAGGATGTCAGCAGGGAGGGAGGCTGTCAGCAGGGAGGGAGGCTGTCAGCAGGGAGGGAGGTTGTCAGCAGGGAGGGAAACTGTCAGCAGGTAGGGAGGATGTAAGCAGGGAGGGAGGATGTAAGCAGGGAGGGAGGATGTAAGCAGGGAGGGAGGATGTCAGCAGGGAGGGAGGATGTAAGCAGGGGAGGGAGGCTGTCAGCAGGGAGGGAGGCTGTCAGCAGGGAGGGAGGATGTAAGCAGGGAGGGAGGCTGTCAGCAGGGAGGGAGGCTGTCAGCAGGGAGGAAAACTGTCAGCAGGGAGGGAGGCTGTCAGCAGGGAGGGAGGGTGTCAGCAGGGAGGGAAACTGTCAGCAGGGAGGGAGGCTGTCAGCAGGGAGGGAGGCTGTCAGCAGGGAGGGAAACTGTCAGCAGGGAGGGAGGCTGTCAGCAGGGAGGGAGGATGTCAGCAGGGAGGGAGGATGTAAGCAGGGAGGGAGGCTGTCAGCAGGGAGGGAAACTGTCAGCAGGGAGGGAGGCTGTCAGCAGGGAGGGAGGCTGTCAGCAGGGAGGGAAACTGTCAGCAGGGAGGGAGGCTGTCAGCAGGGAGGGAGGCTGTCAGCAGGGAGGGAGGCTGTCAGCAGGGAGGGAAACTGTCAGCAGGGAGGGAAACTGTCAGCAGGGAGGGGAAACTGTCAGCAGGGAGGGAGGATGTCAGCAGGGAGGGAGGCTGTCAGCAGGGAGGGAGGCTGTCAGCAGGGAGGGAGGCTGTCAGCAGGGAGGGAAACTGTCAGCAGGGAGGGAAACTGTCAGCAGGGAGGGAGGATGTCAGCAGGGAGGGAGGTTGTCAGCAGGGAGGGAGGATGCCAGCAGGGAGGGAGGTTGTCAGCAGGGAGGGAGGATGTCAGCAGGGAGGGAGGTTGTCAGCAGGGAGGGAGGCTGTCAGCAGGGAGGGAAACTGTCAGCAGGGAGGGAGGTTGTCAGCAGGGAGGGAAACTGTCAGCAGGGAGGGAGGATGTCAGCAGGGAGGGAGGTTGTCAGCAGGGAGGGAGGTTGGCAGCAGGAAGAGAGCAGCTGTCAGCAGGGAGGGAAAAGAGAGCGGAGAACCGGACACAAAAAGGGAGAGGATTAGCTGGGTTGTTGATGGGCCGGGGGAAGGATGGGGTTGCAGGAGACAGGGAGGGGGAAGGATGGGGTTGCAGGAGACAGGGGGAAGGAAGGAAGGGGTTGCAGGAGACAGGGGGGAGGAAGGAAGGGGTTGCAGGAGACAGGGGGAAGAAGGGAGGTTTTGCAGGAGTCAGGGGAGGAAGGGAGGGGTTGCAGGAGAAAGGGGGAGGAAGGAAGGGGTTGCAGGAGACAGGGAGGGGGAAGGAAGGGGTTGCAGGAGACAGGGGAGGGGGAAGGAAGGGGTTGCAGGAGACAGGGGAGGAAGGAAGGGGTTGCAGGAGACAGGGAGGGGGAAGGAAGGGGTTGCAGGAGACAGTGAGAGGAAGGAAGGGGTTGCAGGAGATAGGGAGAGGAAGGAAGGGGTTGCAGGAGACAGGGAGAGGAAGGAAGGGGTTGCAGGAGACAGGGAGGGGAAGGAAGGGGTTGCAGGAGACAGGGAAAGGAAGGAAGGGGTTGCAGGAGACAGGGAGGGGAAGGAAGGGGTTGCAGGAGACAGGGAAAGGAAGGAAGGGGTTGCAGGAGACAGGGAGAGGAAGGAAGGGGTTGCAGGAGACAGGGAGAGGAAGGAAGGGGTTGCAGGAGACAGGGAGAGGAAGGAAGGGGTTGCAGGAGACAGGGAGGGGAAGGAAGGGGTTGCAGGAGACAGGGAGGGGTAGGGAGGGGTTGCAGAAGACAGGGGGAGGAAGGGAGGGGTTGCAGCAGACAGGGAGGGGAAGGGAGGGGTTGCAGGAGACAGGGAGGGGAAGGAAGGGGTTGCAGGAGACAGGGAGGGGAAGGAAGGGGTTGCAGGAGACAGGGAGGGGAAGGAAGGGGTTGCAGGAGACAGGGAGGGGAAGGAAGGGGTTGCAGGAGACAGGGAGGGGAAGGGAGGGGTTGCAGGAGACAGGGAGGGGAAGGGAGGGGTTGCAGCAGACAGGGAGGGGAAGGAAGGGGTTGCAGGAGACAGGGAGGGGAAGGAAGGGGTTGCAGGAGACAGGGAGAGGAAGGAAGGGGTTGCAGGAGACAGGGAGGGGAAGGAAGGGGTTGCAGGAGACAGGGAGAGGAAGGAAGGGGTTGCAGGAGACAGGGAGGGGAAGGAAGGGGTTGCAGGAGACAGGGAGAGGAAGGAAGGGGTTGCAGGAGACAGGGAGGGGAAGGAAGGGGTTGCAGGAGACAGGGAGAGGAAGGAAGGGGTTGCAGGAGACAGGGAGAGGAAGGAAGGGGTTGCAGGAGACAGGGAGGGGAAGGAAGGGGTTGCAGGAGACAGGGAGAGGAAGGAGATATTCATAAAATTGACCAAACCCTGTGAGGGCTGGCGCTGTGTCCCAGATGATTCACTAAACTGTTATTATCCTGGCTCTGTTTCATCAGGAAGGCGACCTTCCATGACCTACACAGAGGCGACCTTCCTCAACTTATACAGTGGCGACCTTCCTCAACCTACACAGGGCGACCTTACTCAACCTGCACAGGGCGACCTTCCTCAACCTGCACAGGGCGACCTTCCTCAACCTGCACATGGGCGACCTTCCTCAACCTGCACAGGGCGACCTTCCTCAACCTGCACAGGGCGACCTTCCTCAACCTGCACAGGGCGACCTTCCTCAACCTGCACAGGGCGACCTTCCTCAAACTATACAGAGGCGACCTTCCTCAACCTACACAGGGCGACCTTCCTCAACCTACACAGAGGCGACCTTTCTCAGCCTACACAGGGCGACCTTCCTCAATCTACACAGAGGCGACCTTTCTCAGCCTACACAGGGCGACCTTCCTCAACCTACACAGAGGCGACCTTCCTCAACCTGCACAGGGCGACCTTCCTCAACCTGCACAGTGGCGACCTTTCTCAACCTGCACAGTGGCGACCTTCCTCAACCTGCACAGTGGCGACCTTTCCCAACCTGCACAGTGGCGACCTTTCCCACCTGCACAGTGGCGACCTTCCTCAACCTACACTGTGGCGACCTTCCTCAACCTGCACAGTGGCGACCTTCCTCAACCTACACTGTGGCGACCTTCCTCAACCTGCAAAGTGGCGATCTTCTTCATCCTGCAAAGTGGCGACCTTCCTCAACCGGCACAGTGGCGACCTTTCTCAACCTGCACTGTGGCGACCTTCCTCACCCTACACAGAGGCGGCCTTCCTCAACCTGCAATGTGGCGACCTTTCTCAACCTGCACTGTGGCGACCTTTCTCAACCTGCACTGTGGCGACCTTTCTCAACCTGCACTTGTGGCGACCTTCCTCAACCTACACAGAGGCGACCTTCTTCATCCTGCACAGTGGCGACCTTCCTAAACCTATACAGAGACGACCTTCTTCAACCTGCAAAGTGGCGACCTTCCTCAACCTGCACAGAGGCGACCTTCCTCAACCTGCACAGTGGCGACCTTCCTAAACCTGCGCATATGGCGACCTTCTTCAACCTGCACAGTAGCGACCTTCCTCAACCTACACAGGCGCATCAGCCTACACAGGGCGACCTTCCTCAGCCTACACAGGGTGACCTTCCTCAGCCTACACAGGGCGACCTTCCTCAGCCTACACAGGGCGACCTTCCTCAGCCTACACAGGGCGACCTTCCTCAGCCAACACAGGGCGACCTTCCTCAGCCTACACAGGGCGACCTTCCTCAGCCTACACAGGGCGACCTTCCTCAGCCTATACAGGGCGACCTTCCTCAGCCTACACAGGGCGACCTTCCTCAGCCTACACAGGGCGACCTTCCTCAGCTTACACAGGGGCGACCTTCCTCAGCCTACACAGGGCGACCTTCCTCAGCCTACACAGGGCGACCTTCCTCAGCCTACACAGGGCGACCTTCCTCAGCCTACACAGGGCGACCTTCCTCAGCCTATACAGGGCGACCTTCCTCAGCCTACACAGGGCGACCTTCCTCAGCCTACACAGGGCGACCTTCCTCAGCTTACACAGGGCGACCTTCCTCAGCCTACACAGGGCGACCTTCCTCAGCCTACACAGGGCGACCTTCCTCAGCCTACACAGGGCGACCTTCCTCAGCCTACACAGGGCGACCTTCCTCAGCCTACACAGGGCGACCTTCCTCAGCCTACACAGGGCGACCTTCCTCAGCCTACACAGGGCGACCTTCCTCAGCCTACACAGGGCGACCTTCCTCAGCCTACACAGGGCGACCTTCCTCAGCCTACACAGGGCGACCTTCCTCAGCCTACACAGGGCGACCTTCCTCAGCCTACACAGGGCGACCTTCCTCAGCCTACCCAGGGCGACTTCCACAGCCTACACAGGGCGACCTTCACCAGCCTACACAGGGCGACCTTCTTCAGCCTACCCAGGGCGACTTCCACAGCCTACACAGGGCGACCTTCACCAGCCTACACAGGGCGACCTTCTTCAGCCTACCCAGGGCGACCTTCCACAGCCTACACAGGGCGACCTTCTTCAGCCTACCCAGGGCGACCTTCCTCAGCCTACACAGGGTGACCTTCTTCAGCCTACCCAGGGCGACTTCCACAGCCTACACAGGGCGACCTTCACCAGCCTACACAGGGCGACCTTCTTCAGCCTACCCAGGGCGACCTTCCACAGCCTACACAGGGCGACCTTCATCAGCCTACACAGGGCGACCTTCCTCAGCCTACACAGGGCGACCTTCATCAGCCTACACAGGGCGACCTTCTTCAGTCTACCCAGGGCGACCTTCCTCAGCCTACCCAGGGCGACCTTCCACAGCCTACACAGGGCGACCTTCACCAGCCTACACAGGGCGACCTTCCACAGCCTACACAGGGCGACCTTCACCAGCCTACACGGGGCGACCTTCACCAGCCTACACAGGGCGACCTTCCTCAGCCTACACAGGGCGACCTTCCTCAGCCTACACGGGGCGACCTTCCTCAGCCTATACGGGGCGACCTTCCTCAACCACTGACATACACCTAATCATTCTTACCAAAAATTCACTCCGGAATTACTGATATAACTCTCAAAATTAAAGCAAAACATTTTTACGCGAAAAAACATAATATAGATCACCTTATTAATGGTAGCAAGAATGTCACTGACTAAGGCGAGGCGTGTCAGGGCGGCCACAGTCACTGACTGTACGGTGAGGCGTGTCAGGGGGGGCCACAGTCACTGACTGTACGGTGAGGCGTGTCAGGGGGGGCCACAGTCACTGACTGTACGGTGAGGCGTGTCAGGGGGAAACAGAAACAGAAACAGTGTCAGGGGCAGAAACCACGAGGCAGAAACAAATGGGCAAAGTTTCTTTCACCCTGAATGCCCCTGTTACCTAGCAGTAAATAGGTACCTGGGTGTTAGTCAGCTGTCACGGGCTGCTTCCTGGGGGTGGAGGCCTGGTCGAGGACCGGGCCGCGGGGACACTAAAAAAAGCCCCGAAATCATCTCAAGATAACCTCAAGATAACCTCAAGGGGGGGCCACAGTCAGTGACTGTAAGGTGAGGCGTGTCAGGGGGGGCCACAGTCAGTGACTGTAAGGTGAGGCGTGTGAGAGGGGGGGGGGCCACAGTCAGTGACTGTAAGGTGAGGCGTGTGAGAGGGGGGGGCCACAGTCAGTGACTGTAAGGTGAGGCGTGTGAGAGGGGGGGGGGCCACAGTCAGTGACTGTAAGGTGAGGCGTGTGAGAGGGGGGGCCACAGTCAGTGACTGTAAGGTGAGGCGTGTGAGAGGGGGGGGGGCCACAGTCAGTGACTGTAAGGTGAGGCGTGTGAGAGGGGGGGGGCCACAGTCAGTGACTGTAAGGTGAGGCGTGTGAGAGGGGGGGGGGCCACAGTCAGTGACTGTAAGGTGAGGCGTGTGAGAGGGGGGGGGGGCCACAGTCAGTGACTGTAAGGTGAGGCGTGTGAGAGGGGGGGGGGCCACAGTCAGTGACTGTAAGGTGAGGCGTGTGAGAGGGGGGGGGGGCCACAGTCAGTGACTGTAAGGTGAGGCGTGTGAGAGGGGGGGGGGGCCACAGTCAGTGACTGTAAGGTGAGGCGTGTGAGAGGGGGGGGGGGGCCACAGTCATTAACTGTAAGGTGAGGCGTGTGAGAGGGGGGGGGGCCACAGTCATTAACTGTAAGGTGAGGCGTGTGAGAGGGGGGGGGGCCACAGTCATTAACTGTAAGGTGAGGCGTGTGAGAGGGGGGGGGGCCACAGTCATTAACTGTAAGGTGAGGCGTGTGAGAGGGGGGGGGGGCCACAGTCATTAACTGTAAGGTGAGGCGTGTGAGAGGGGGGGGGGCCACAGTCATTAACTGTAAGGTGAGGCGTGTGAGAGGGGGGGGGGGGCCACAGTCATTAACTGTAAGGTGAGGCGTGTGAGAGGGGGGGGGGCCACAGTCAGTAACTGTAAGGTGAGGCGTGTGATGGGGGGGGGGAGGGGAGGGCAACCCACCACCACAACCCGAGTACAACCCACCACCACAACCCGAGTACAACCCACCACCACAACCCGAGTACAACCCACCACCACAACCCGAGTACAACCCACCACCACAACCCGAGTACAACCCACCTCCACAACCCGACTACAACCTGCAGACATACAGTCAGTAACTGTAGGGCGAGGCGTGTGATGGGGGGGGGGCTCAGGGATTGTTTGGGTCCGTCGTCTTGAAGCTTGGAACGAAGCAACGAAGCTCTTTGTTACCCAGGTTCCCACTCATCATTCATACCATCTTTGTTACCCAGGTTCCCACTCATCATTCATACCTTCTTTGTTACCCAGGTTCCCACTCATCATTCATACCATCTTTGTTACCCAGGTTCCCACTCATCATTCATACCATCTTTGTTACCCAGGTTCCCACTCATCATTCATACCATCTTTGTTACCCAGGTTCCCACTCATCATTCATACCATCTTTGTTACCCAGGTTCCCACTCATCATTCATACCATCTTTGTTACCCAGGTTCCCACTCATCATTCATACCATCTTTGTTACCCAGGTTCCCACTCATCATTCATACCATCTTTGTTACCCAGGTTCCCACTCATCATTCATACCATCTTTGTTACCCAGGTTCCCACTCATCATTCATACCATCTGTGTTACCCAGGTTCCCACTCATCATTCATACCATCTTTGTTACCCAGGTTCCCACTCATCATTCATACCATCTTTGTTACCCAGGTTCCCACTCATCATTCATACCATCTTTGTTACCCAGGTTCCCACTCATCATTCATACCATCTTTGTTACCCAGGTTCCCACTCATCATTCATACCATCTTTGTTACCCAGGTTCCCACTCATCATTCATACCATCTTTGTTACCCTGGTTCCCACTCATCATTCATACCATCTTTGTTACCCAGGTTCCCACTCATCATTCATACCATCTTTGTTACCCAGGTTCCCACTCATCATTCATACCATCTTTGTTACCCAGGTTCCCACTCATCATTCATACCATCTTTGTTACCCAGGTTCCCACTCATCATTCATACCATCTTTGTTACCCAGGTTCCCACTCATCATTCATACCATCTTTGTTACCCAGGTTCCCACTCATCATTCATACCATCTTTGTTACCCAGGTTCCGACTCATCATTCATACCATCTTTGTTACCCAGGTTCCCACTCATCATTCATACCATCTTTGTTACCCAGGTTCCCACTCATCATTCATACCATCTTTGTTACCCAGGTTCCCACTCATCATTCATACCATCTTTGTTACCCAGGTTCCCACTCATCATTCATACCAACTTTGTTACCCAGGTTCCCACTCATCATTCATACCATCTTTGTTACTTAGGTTCCCACTCATCATTCATACCAACTTACTCAAGCAAACATGATCATATTCTTTATTCAGCTTCATTGCTGAAGCTGAATGTCTGCAGAATTGCTATTCCGCAGACAAACAATACTAACTATGAATATAAAAGGAGAATATGGAATTATATGAGAATATGCGAGAGGGTTGATATAGAGGGAAGCATGTGGCGGGTATAACCACTTGTGGCGAGTACAACCCACCACCACAACCCGAGTACAACCCACCACCACATCCCGAGTACAACCCACCACCACAACCCGAGTACAACCCACCACCACAACCCGAGTACAACCCACCACCACAACCCGAGTACAACCCACCACTACAACCCGAGTACAACCCACCACCACAACCCGAGTACAACCCACCACCACAAACCGAGTACAACCCACCACTACAACCCGAGTACAACCCACCACCACAACCCGAGTACAACCCACCACTACAACCCGAGTACAACCCACCACCACAACCCGAGTACAACCCACCTCCACAACCAGAGTACAACCCACCACCACAACCCGAGTACAACCCACCACTACAACCCGAGTACAACCCACCACCACAACCCGAGTACAACCTACCACCACAACCCGAGTACAACCCACCTCCACAACCCGAGTACAACCCACCTCCACAACCCGAGTACAACCCACCACCACAACCCGAGTACAACCCACCACCACAACCCGAGTACAACCCACCACCACAACCTGAGTACAACCCACCACCACAACCCGAGTACAACCCACCACCACAACCCGAGTACAACCCACCACCACAACCCGAGTACAACCCACCACCACAACGCGAGTACAACCCACCACCACAACCCGAGTACAACCCACCACCACAACCCGAGTACAACCCACCACTACAACCCGAGTACAACCCACCTCCACAACCCGAGTACAACCCACCTCCACAACCCGAGTACAACCCACCACCACAACCCGAGTACAACCCACCACCACAACCCGAGTACAACCCACCACCACAACCTGAGTACAACCCACCACCACAACCCGAGTACAACCCACCACCACAACCCGAGTACAACCCACCACCACAACCCGAGTACAACCCACCACCACAACCCGAGTACAACCCACCACCACAACCTGAGTACAACCACCCACCACCACAACCCGAGTACAACCCACCACCACAACCTGAGGACCACCCACCACCACAACCCGAGTACAACACGACCCCACAACCCGAGTACAACTCACAACCACAACCCGAGTTCACTCCACTACCACAACCCGAGTACAACACAACCCTACAACCCGAGTACAACACCAATACCACAACCCGAGTACAACACAACACCACAACCCGAGTACACACCAATACCACAACCCGAGTAAGGGAAGACATGATCACTACCTACAAAATTCTCAGAGTAATTGAGAGGGTAGACAAGGATAAACTGTTTAACACGGGTGGTACGCGAACAAGGGGACACAGGTGGAGACCAAGTATCTAAATGAGCCACAGGGACGTTAGAAAAAACTTTATCAGTGCCAGCGTAGTTAACAGATGGAATGCATTAGGCAGTGATGTGGTGGAGGCTGACTCCATACACAGTTTCAAAGGAAGATATGATAGAGCCCAGTAGGCTCGGGAATCTGTACATCAGTTGATTGACGGTTGAGAGGCGGGACCAAAGAGCCAGAGCTCAACCGCCGCAAGCACAACTAGGTGAGTACACCACACTGTCGGAGGCGACCATGCCTCACGTATGGAAGGCTGACAATGGTGTCGGAGGCGACCATGCCTCACGTATGGAAGGCTGGCACTGGTGTCAGAGGCGACCATGCCTCACGTATGGAAGGCTGGCACTGGTGTCAGAGGCGACCATGCCTCACGTATGGAAGGCTGACAATGGTGTCGGAGGCGACCATGCCTCACGTATGGAAGGCTGACAATGGTGTCAGAGGCGACCATGCCTCACGTATGGAAGGCTGACAATGGTGTCGGAGGCGACCATGCCTCACGTATGGAAGGCTGACAATGGTGTCGGAGGCGACCATGCCTCACGTATGGAAGGCTGACACTGGTGTCGGAGGCGACCATGCCTCACGTATGGAAGGCTGACACTGGTGTCAGAGGCGACCATGCCTCACGTATGGAAGGCTGACACTGGTGCAGTAACGGGAGTGTGTGTGCCAGGACCAGCAATACTGCCGCTGATGAGCACCACAACCCAGCAGGACAATGTGTGGGGTGGTGAGCGGCCACTCTACACACTCCTAGTTCAATGGACCCGAGTTCAAACTGCAATAAAGGGATGAGGATATTAAGCCTTCCAAGGCCTAATACACGATATCTGAGGCCTAATATAGTACATATGTGTGCTATACAAGGCCTAGGAATATTTAAGTGTGTTGTTTAGTTTTATTTATTATTTTAAAGAATTCCCTACTAGTCAATACACTACCTTCTATAAACTTGGTACGTACGAATTCGTGACTACCGACGACCGTGACAATAGGTGGTATGTAAACATGAGGATGAGTTGTATTACGGTAGTTACCGGCGGCGACAAGCGTATGCGTGCGGCAGTAACTACAGACCAAGCAGGGGACGGGTCACTTGTCATCATACCTCACTATACTCACGCTGCCACCCTCACCCATCATATAATGTACCTTCACGAAACAATGACGATCAACATTCGTTACAAGTGCGCACCAACATTCTTGTTGCCTTGCGTGATGTTCACTCTGCATTATTGTGTGCACGAAGTTCCCACCCTCCACACACGGCCCCTCACGCTGGCCCTTGTGAGTGACCCCGTGGAACGCCCCTGTGAGTGACCCCGTGGAGCGCCCCTGTGAGTGACCCCGTGGAGCGCCCCTGTGAGTGACCCCGTGGAGCGCCCCTGTGAGTGACCCCGTGAAGCGCCCCTGTGAGTGACCCCGTGGAGCGTCGCTGTGAGTGACCCCGTAGAGCGCCCCTGTGAGTGACCCCGTAGAGCGCCGCTGTGAGTGACCCCGTAGAGCGCCGCTGTGAGTGACCCCATAGAGCGCCGCTGTGAATGACCACGTGGAGCGCCGCTGTGAGTGACCCCGTGGAGCGCCCCTGTGAGTGACCCCGTGAAGCGCCCCTGTGAGTGACCCCGTGAAGCGCCCCTGTGAGTGACCCCGTGGAGCGCCCCTGTGAGTGACCCCGTGGAGCGCCCCTGAGTGACCCCGTAGAGCGCCCCTGTGAGTGACCCCGTGGAGCGCCGCTGTGAGTGACTCCGTAGAGCGCCGCTGTGAGTGACCCCCGTAGATGGCCGCTGTGAGTGACCCCGTAGAGCGCCGCTGTGAGTGACCCCGTAGAGCGCCGCTGTGAGTGACCCCGTAGAGCGCCCCTGTGAGTGACCCCGTGGAGCGCCCCTGTGAGTGACCCCGTGGAGCGCCGCTGTGAGTGACCCCGTAGAGCGCCGCTGTGAGTGACCCCGTAGAGCGCCGCTGTGAGTGACCCCGTGGAGCGCCCCTGTGAGTGACCCCGTGGAGCGCCCCTGTGAGTGACCCCGTGGAGCGCCCCTGTGAGTGACCCCGTGGAGCGCCCCTGTGAGTGACCCCGTAGAGCGCCGCTGTGAGTGACCCCGTAGAGCGCCGCTGTGAGTGACCCCGTAGAGCGCCGCTGTGAGTGACCCCGTAGAGCGCCGCTGTGAGTGACCCCGTGGAGCGTCGCTGTGAGTGACCCCGTGGAGCGCCACTGTGAGTGAAGCCTTCGAGCAGCGGGGAAGGCGGGATAGAGAATACATGATACATTATTTACGGTGAGGGCGGGTGCTGGACAACCTCACCCTGGAGCACTGTCTTGGCCCTCATACTCTCACTCAAGCGTCTCGCACTCACCAGTACTATGACACACACTTACTCAAGCGTCTCCCTCTCACCAGTACTATGACACACACACACTCAAGCGTCTCCCTCTCACCAGTACTATGACACACACACTCAAGCGTCTCCCACTCACCAGTACTATGACACACACACACTCAAGCGTCTCGCACTAACCAGCACTATGACACACTCACACTCAAGCGTCCTGCATTCACCAGTACTATGACACACACACACTCAAGCGTCCTCCACTCACCAGCACTATGACACACTCAAGCGTCCTCCACTCACCAGCACTATGACACACTCAAGCGTCTCCCACTCACCAGCACTATGACACACTCAAGCGTCCTCCACTCACCAGTACTATGACACACTCAAGCGTCTCCCACTCACCAGTACTATGACACACTCAAGCGTCCTCCACTCACCAGCACTATGACACACTCAAGCGTCCTCCACTCACCAGCACTATGACACACTCAAGCGTCTCCCACTCACCAGTACTATGACACACTCAAGCGTCCTCCACTCACCAGCACTATGACACACTCAAGCGTCTCCCACTCACCAGCACTATGACACACTCAAGCGTCCTCTACTCACCAGTACTATGACACACTCAAGCGTCTCCCACTCACCAGCAGTATGACACACTCAAGCGTCTCCCACTCACCAGCACTATGACACACTCAAGCGTCCTCCACTCACCAGCACTATGACACACTCAAGCGTCTCCCACTCACCAGCACTATGACACACTCAAGCGTCCTCCACTCACCAGTACTATGACACACTCAAGCGTCTCCCACTCACCAGTACTGTGACACACTCACACTCAAGCGTCTCCCACTCACCAGTACTATGACACACTCACACTCAAGCGTCTCCCACTCACCAGCACTATGACACACTCAAGTGTCTCCCACTCATCAACACTATGACACACTCACACACGGTCTCTTATGCTAAATATAACTGGTAATGACTCAACCATCTGCATGACAGGTGATATTACATGAACGTGTTTATTGCAACTTACCTTAAGACGATTTACTGATGAAAATCAACGCCTTCAATCCTCTGTCTCGGTTTCAGTTGAGATGAAAACTAAATATTTCACGAATATATTCTCAAATTTTGACTAACGCGTCACCATGGTAATTTACAAACACCGTTCACTTGTCTGAGCGTGTGTCCATTGCACAAAAATTCAACTATATTGCAACCAAACTTGGCGTTTCCCTTTGTTTTTGACACAGAAATTCAATTTTCTAGGTCCGAATATCTGAGGTCAGAGAAAACACACCATTAACGATAGCCAGGGGCTATGTCAACAAGGAGGACGGTGCGAACGAGACCGAAGCGCGCACACCCACACCTCGCGAGAGTCACACGGACACTGCCGACCCTCTGCCCACCACCGACACTCCCCTCACACACGCCCGCCAGCCGCGCCCACCATCGCCGCCCATTCCGCGTCGCCGTAGCCCACTCCACGGTAGCCCACGCCTCGGTAGCCCACGCCACGGTAGCCCACGCCACGGTAGTCCTCCCCTCTCAAATTCAATCCTTTCCAGCCGTCGCGCACGAGCCATCACAACCCAACATGCGTCACACTGGCAAAACCACTTCATCCACAACTTCTCTGTTTCTCGCCAGCCACACCCACCAAGCTGCCTCACAGCACAATACTGCTCACCATTCCTGGCCAGCCACACCCACCAAGCTGCCTCACAGCACAATACTGCTCACCATTCCTGGCCAGCCACACCCACCAAGCTGGCTCACAGCACAATACTGCTCACCATTCCTGGCCAGCCACACCCACCAAGCTGCCTCACAGCACAATACTGCTCACCATTCCTGGCCCGCCACACCCACCAAGCTGGCTCACAGCACAATACTGCTCACCATTCCTGGCCAGCCACACCCACCAAGCTGGCTCACAGCACAATACTGCTCACCATTCCTGGCCAGCCACACCCACCAAGCTGCCTCACAGCACAATACTGCTCACCATTCCTGGCCAGCCACACCCACCAAGCTGCCTCACAGCACAATACTGCTCACCATTCCTGGCCAGCCACACCCACCAAGCTGCCTCACAGCACAATACTGCTCACCATTCCTGGCCAGCCACACCCACCAAGCTGCCTCACAGCACAATACTGCTCACCATTCTTGGCCAGCCACACCCACCAAGCTGGCTCACAGCACAATACTGCTCACTATTCCTGGCCAGCCACACCCACCAAGCTGCCTCACAGCACAATACTGCTCACTATTCCTCGCCAGCCACACCCACCAAGCTGCCTCACAGCACAATACTGCTCGCTATTCCTCGCCAGCCACACCCACCAAGCTGCCTCACAGCACAATACTGCTCACTATTCCTGGCCAGCCACACCCACCAAGCTGCCTCACAGCACAATACTGCTCACTATTCCTCGCCAGCCACACCCACCAAGCTGCCTCACAGCACAATACTGCTCACTATTCCTCGCCAGCCACACCCACCAAGCTGCCTCACAGCACAATACTGCTCGCTATTCCTCGCCAGCCACACCCACCAAGCTGCCTCACAGCACAATACTGCTCACTATTCCTGGCCAGCCACACCCACCAAGCTGCCTCACAGCACAATACTGCTCACTATTCCTCGCCAGCCACACCCACCAAGCTGCCTCACAGCACAATACTGCTCACTATTCCTCGCCAGCCACACCCACCAAGCTGCCTCACAGCACAATACTGCTCACTATTCCTCGCCAGCCACACCCACCAAGCTGCCTCACAGCACAATACTGCTCACTATTCCTCGCCAGCCACACCCACCAAGCTGGCTCACAGCACAATACTGCTCACTATTCCTCGCCAGCCACACCCACCAAGCTGCCTCACAGCACAATACTGCTCACTATTCCTCGCCAGCCACACCCACCAAGCTGCCTCACAGCACAATACTGCTCACTATTCCTCGCCAGCCAAACCCACCAAGCTGGCTCACAGCACAATACTGCTCACTATTCCTCGCCAGCCACACCCACCAAGCTGCCTCACAGCACAATACTGCTCACTATTCCTCGCCAGCCACACCCACCAAGCTGGCTCACAGCACAATACTGCTCACTATTCCTGGCCAGCCACACCCACCAAGCTGCCTCACAGCACAATACTGCTCACTATTCCTCGCCAGCCAAACCCATAACCAATCAATTCTATACTCAAGCCTTCCTGTTCCACATGAGGTCCGAGCCCCGATATCTGGACACCCCAGTGTTCCTGCCTCAAGCGTCTCCCTCACACCTACGTAGGAGACACTTGTTTTATCTCTCACCTCACCGCTCCTCCTTTCTGTATCTTTTGAAGATACGACGTGTCTTATCCTGTAGTACCGCAGTTCCCTATCGCAACGCCGCCCCCTCACCACACACTCACACCACACACTCACACCACACACTCACACCACACACCACACACTCACACCACACACTCACACCACACACTCACACCACACACCACACACTCACATAACACAAACCACACACACCTAAATCTCACACCACACACTCACATCACCAACTAAAACTACACACTCACACCTTACACACTCACACACACAAACTAACTTTCTATAATGGAATCATTATAAAAAGAGGCCAAACCCCCAAACATACCAGCGATACAAAGATGCAAGAAACAACTACACGTCAGTAAGGAGAGAGGCAGAGAGGGACTTTGAGAACGGTATAGCAGACAAAGGTAAATCAGATACAGGCTTTTTCTATACACTCATTAAAAGTAAGCTGCAGGGAAAAGGCTAATATTCAGAGGTTAAAAATGGGAGGACAGATACACGGAAAATGAAAAGGAAATGTGTGAAACATTAAATGAAAAGTTCCAAAGTGTGTTTGTACAAAATGAGATCTTCAGAGAACCCGACACAATAGGAATTCCACAGAACAACAGAGCGTATATAGAGGTGTCTAGAGATGAAGTTGAAAATATGCTAAAGGAGCTAAGTAAGAATAAAGCTATTGGCCCAGATGGAGTTTCACCATGGGTTCTGAGAGAATGTGCATCTGAGCTCAGCATTCCACTTCACCTGTTCTTTCAGGCATCCCTGTGTACAGGAGTCGTAGCAGATGTGTGGAAACAGGCTAACATAGTTTCAATCTACAAAAGTGGCAGCAGGGAAGACCCCCTCAATTATAGACCTGAGTCATTGACTAGTGTAATAGTGAAAGTATTGGAAAAAGTAATCAAAACTAAATGGATAGAACACCTGGAGAGAAATTATATTATTTCAGACAGACAGTATGGTTTTCGATCTGGAAGATCCTGTGTATCGAATTTACTCAGTGTCTGTGATCGAGCCACATAGATTTTACAGGAAAGAGATGGTTGGGTTGACTGCATCTATCTGGACCTAAAAAAGGCTTTCGACAGAGTACCACATAAGAGGTTGCTCTGGAAACTGGAAAATATTGGAGGGGTGACAGCTAAGCTTCTAACACGGATGAAAAATTTCCTGACTGATAGAAAAATGAGGGCAGTAATCAGAGGCAATGTATCGGACTGGAGAAATGTCACAAGTGGGGTACCACAGGGTTCTGCACCAGTGATGTTTATTGTCTACATAAATGATCTACCAGTTGGTATACAAAATTATATGAACGTGTTTGCTGATAATGCTAAGATAATAGGAAGGATAAGAAACAGATGATTGTCATTCCCATCAAGATGACCTGGACAAAATAAGTATATGGAGCACCACTTGGCAAATGGAATTTAATGTTAATAAATGCCATGTTATGGAATGTGGAATAGGAGACCATAGACCCCACGTAACCTATATATTATGTGAGAAATCTTTAAAGAATTCTGATAAAGAAAGAGATCTAAGGGTGGTTCTAGATAGAAAACTTTCACCTGAGGACCACATAAAGAACGTTGTGCGAGGAGCCTATGCCACGCCTTCTAACTTCAAAATTGCTTTTAAATACATGGATGGCGATATACTAAAGAAATTGTTCACGACTATTGTTAGGCAAAAGCTAGAATATGCAGCGGTTGTGTGGTGCCCATATCTTAAGAAGCACGTCAACAAACTGGAAAAGGTGCAAAGACATGCTACTAAGTGGCTCCCAGAACTGAAGGGCAAGAGCTACGAGGAGAGGTTAGAGGCATTAAATGTGCCAAAATTAGAAGACAGACGAAAAAGAGGTGATATGATCACTACGTACAAAATATTAATAGGAATTTATAAAAACCATAGGGAAGATTTCCTGAGACCTGGAACATCAAGAACAAGAGGTCATAGATTTAAACTAGCTAAACACAGATGCCGAAGAAATATAAGAAAATTCACTTTCGCAAGTAGAGTGGAAGACGGTTGGAACAAGTTAGGTGAGAAGGTGGTGGAGGCCAAGACCGTCAGTAGTTTCAAAGCGTTATATGACAAAGAGTGTTGGGAAGACGGGACACCACGAGCGTAGCTCTCATCCCGTAACTACACTTAGGTAATTACACACACACACACACACACACACACACACACACACACACACACACACACACACACACACACACACACACACACACACACACACACACACACACACACACACAAACACACACCACACACACACACACATACACACTCACGCCACACACTCACACCACACACTCACACCACACACCAAACACTAAACACCAAACATTCACACACTCACACCATACACTCACACTCTCTCACACTCTCACATCACACACTATCACACTCCCACACACATACATCACACACTCACACACTCTTCCCACACAAACCACAAAAATCAAACCACACACTCACAACTCACACACCACACACTCACACCACCCTCTCACACCACACACTCAAATCACCCACTAAAATCACACACTCACACCACACGTTCACACAACACACTCACACTATTCACAACACACACTCACACCACACTCTCACACTACACACTAACACACACACCACACACTCACACACACTCACATTACACACTCCCACCACACACTCACACCACACACTCATACCACACATTCACACCACACACACACACACACCACACACTCCACACACACTAACACCACACACTTACACCACACACACTCATACCTCACACTCACACCACAAACAACACAATACCACATACTCACATCACACACACACACACACACCACATACTCCAAACACTTCACACACTCTAACACCACACACTTACACCACACACACCACACACACTCATACCTCACACTCACACCACAAACAACACACAACCACATACTCACATCACACACTCACACTACACACACCACACACTCGCACCACACACACTCTAACATCACACACACTCACACCACACACTTAAACCACACACTCACACACACTCACACTGCACACTCACACACACACTCACACACACACTCACAATACGTAAATATATATTTGCGTAATATAGATATACGTATACGTTACGTATAGATATACGTAAATGATCTCCCAGAGAGTATAGACTCATTCCTCTCAATGTTTGCTGACGACGCCAAAATTATGAGAAGGATTAAGACAGAGGAGGACAGCTTGAGGTTTAAAGAAGACCTGGACAAGCTGCAGGAATGGTCGAACAAATGGATGTTAGAGTTTAACCCAAGCAAATGTAATGTAATGAAGATATGGGTAGGAAGCAGGAGACCAGATACAAGGTATCACTTGGGAGATGAAATACTTCAAGAGTCAGAGAGAGAGAAAGACCTGGGGGTTGATATCACGCCAGACCTGTCCCTTGAAGCTCATATCAAGAGGATAACATCAGCAGCATATGCCAGGTTGGCTAACATAAGAACGGCCTTTAGAAACTTGTGTAAGGAATCTTTCAGAATATTATATACCACATATGTCGGACCAATCCTGGAGTATGCGGCTCCAGCATGGAGTCCATATCTAGTCAAGCATAAGACTAAACTGGAAAAGGTTCAAAGGTTTGCCACCAGAGTAGTACCCGAGCTGAGAGGTATGAGCTACGAGGAGAGACTACGGGAATTGAACCTCACTTCGTTGGAAGACAGAAGAGTTAGGGGGGACATGATCACCACATTCAAGATTCTCAAGGGAATCGACAGGGTTGATAAAGACAGGCTATTTAACACAAGGGGAACACGCACTAGGGGACACAGGTGGAAACTGAGTGCCCAAATGAGCCACAGAGATATTAGAAAGAACTTTTTTAGTGTCAAAGTGGTTGACAAATGGAATGCATTGGGAAGCAATGTGGTGGAGGCTGACTCCATACACAGTTTCAAGTGTAGATATGATAGAGCCCAATAGGCTCAGGAATCTGTACACCAGTTGATTGACGGTTGAGAGGCGGGACCAAAGAGCCAAAGCTCAACCCCCGGAAGCACAACTAGGTGAGTACAACATGCACTCATACCACACACTGACACCACACACACACAACACACATTCACACCACACGCACTAACTCCACACACTCACACCACTCGCTTACACCATACACTCACACCTCACAAACCATATACACCACACACACCATACACTCACACTACACACTCACTCCACATACACACACTCACACCACACACACTACCACCCCACACAATAATACCACACACTCACACCAACACTCACACCACACACTTACACTATACACTCACACCACACACTCACGTCACACACTCTCTCACTTACACCACACACTTACACCACATACTCGCACCACACACACACACACACACACACAGACACACACACACACACACACACACACACACACACACACACACACACACACACACACACACACACACACACACACACACACACACACACACACACACACACACTCCCCCCCCCTCACCCGCTCCCCCTACCCTCCCCCTCCCCCCCCCCCCCCCCCCAAGCCCTTCCTCCTCCACCACCAGATACGCCCAGCCTATTAGATCTCATTTTCACCCAGAATGTAGAAGACATCGAGCAGTTGGAACATGAAATACCACTAGGAGCCAGTGACCATTGTGTCCTAGTCTTTGACTACACGATGGAGCTTAAAATTGTGACCAAAGGACAAGAGGTCCGGGAAAGGAGACTTGATTACAGAAAAGGGGACTACAGAAGGATAAGGGACTACCTGGGAGAAGTGCAGTGGGAGGAAGAACTTAGAGGAAAAACAGTGCAAGGTATGATGAACCAAGTCATATGGAAATGCAAGGAGGCTGAAGAGAGATTTATTCCAACAATAAAGGAAAAAGCAGGAGGGAATATAATAACCCATGGTTTAATAGACAGTGTCAGGAAGCAAAGGTGAGAAGCAGGAGGGAGTGGAGGAAGTACAGAAGACAAAGGACAGAGGACAACAGGATTAGATTTAACAGAGCTAGGAATGATTACATTAACATAAGACGAGTGTCGAAAAGAAATTATGAGAATGATATTGCAGTCAAGGCGAAAAAGCAACCTAAACTACTACATAGCCATATAAGAAGGAAGATGTCGGTAAATGACCAAGTGACAAGACTGAGGAAAACAGAAGGGGCATATACAGAAAGCGACAAGGAAATCTGCGAGGTACTGAATGCAAATTTCCATGGAGTGTTCACAACCGAGCCTGAGCAGCTCCCATTGTTAGAAGCGATTACCCTAGATGTAAGACTATCAGATATAGAGGTGACAGCAGAGGAGGTAATGAAACAGTTGACAACACTGGATGCAAATAAAGCTGTTGGACCAGACAAAGTATCACCGTGGATACTTAAAGAGGCAGCGCAGGCCCTCAGCGTGCCTCTGGCAATGATCTTTAATGAGTCACTTATGTCGGGAGAATTGCCCAGTTGCTGGAAGGAGGCAAATGTCGTACCGATTTTCAAAAAAGATGATAGGGAGGAGGCGCTTAACTACAGACCCGTATCACTGACAAGCATCCCCTGCAAAATACTTGAAAGAATACTTAGGCTAAGACTTGTTGAGCACCTGGAGAGCATTGGGTTTGTACACAAGCACCAACATGGGTTCTGGACAGGGAAATCATGCCTAACAAACCTTTTAGAATTCTATGATAAAGTAACAAGAATAAGGCAGGACAGAGAAGGCTGGGCAGACTGCATATTTCTTGACTGCCAAAAGGCCTTTGATACAGTACCGCACATGAGACTGCTATACAAACTTGAGAGGCAGGCAGGAGTAAGCGGAAAGGCCCTAGTATGGGTGAAGAACTATCTAACAGGAAGGAGCCAGAGGGTAATGATAAGGGGCGAGAAGTCGGACTGGCGAACAGTAACAAGTGGAGTACCTTAAGGATCGGTGCTGGGCCCAATCCTCTTTCTAATTTACGTAAATGATATGTTTACAGGAGTGGAATCATACATGTCAATGTTTGCGGATGACGCAAAATTAATGAGAAGAGTTGTGACAGACGAGGATTGAAGGATCCTCCAAGAGGACTTAAACAGGTTGCAGAGATGGTCAGGGAAATGGCTACTGGAGTTTAACACCAGTAAATGTAAAGTTATGGAAATCGGATCAGGTGACAGGAGACCAAAGGGACAGTACACAATGAAGGGGAACAGCCTACCTGTAACGATTCGAGAAAGAGACCTGGGAGTGGATGTGACACCTAATCTAACTCCTGAGGCACATATAAATAGGATAACGACAGCAGCGTACTCTACACAGGCGAAAATTAGAACTTCATTCAGAAACCTAAATGAGGAGGCTTTTAGGGCGCTTTACTCTGCCTACGTGAGACCCGTCTTAGAGTATGCCGCGCCATCATGGAGCCCCCACCTGAAGAAACACATAAAGAAACTGAAGAAGGTTCAGAGGTTTGCGACGAGGCTTGTCCGAGAGTTACGAGGGATGGGATATGAAGAGCGTCTGAAGGAACTGAACCTTACGACACTAGAGAAAAGAAGGGAGAGAGGAGATATGATAGGGACTTATAAAATACTCAGGGGAATTGACAAAGTGGAAATAGATGAAATGTTCACACGTAATAATAACAGAACGAGGGGACATGGGTGGAAACTGGAAACTCAGATGAGTCACAGAGATGTTAGGAAGTTTTCTTTTAGCATGAGAGTAGTGGAAAAATGGAATGCACTTGGGGAACAGGTTGTGGAAGCAAATACTATTCATACTTTTAAAACTAGGTGTGATAGGGAAATGGGACAGGAGTCATTGCTGTAAACAACCGATAGCTGGAAAGGCGGGATCCAAGAGTCAATGCTCGATCCTGCAAGCACAAATAGGTGAGTACAAATAGGTGAGTACACACACACACACACACACACACACACACACACACACACACACACACACACACACACACACACACACACACACACACACACACACACATACACACACACACACAACCCTCCCCTCTTCCTCAACCACCTCAGCCTTCCCTTTCCCCCCACGCCCCCCAAGCCCTCCCCACTTTACTGCCCCCTCAAACCCCCCTTTCTCCCCCATCCCCCCAAACCTCCCCCTCTCACCCCCCAACCCTCCCGCTCTCACCCACCCCCCCAACCCTCCCCCCCCTCACCCACTCCCCCTACCCACCCCCTCCCCCCCCCTCACCCGCTCCCCCTACCCTCCCCCTTCCCCCACCCCCCCAAGCCCTTCCTCCTCCACCAGGCTCCCCGTACCAGATCCTCCCAGCTCCCGCTCACCCCAGACCCCACAGACTCCCCCCAGAGGAGAAGCAGAAGAGAGTCAGTTTCAGGGCAATATACTCGAACATAGATGGGATCACAAGCAAGGCAAGTGAACTAAGGGAAAGAGCACAAGAAGTGAACCCAGATGTAATCGGACTTACTGAAACAAAACTCTCTGGAATCATAACGAATGCCGTGTTTCCCCAGGAGTACACAGTAATAAGGAAAGAGAGGGAAGGTAGGGAAGGAGGCGGAGTGGCCCTACTCATGAGAAAGGAATGGAGTTTTAAGGAGATGGATATCCTGGGCTGTGAGGGTTTCAGAGACTACATAGCAGGCACCATGACAATGGGAAGTCCAAAGATAGTAGTAGCAGTAATATATAACCCTCCACCAAATGACAGAAGACCCTGTCAAGAGTACGAAAACAACAACATGGCAGTTAACACTATAATTGAGAGGGCAGCCTCTGCTGCCTGTAGAAATAGATCCCACCTGCTCATCATGGGGGACTTCAATCACGGCAGGATTGATTGTGAGAACAAGGAACCGCATGGAGGCGAGGATACGTGGAGAGCCAAGCTACTGGAGGTGGTGACTAGAAACTTCTTAACCCAGCATGTCAGAGAACCCACAAGGATGAGAGGAAATGACGAACCAGCGAGACTCGACCTGGTCTTCACCCTGAACGACTCTGACATAAGAGAAATCGGTTTTGAGGCCCCACTAGGAATGAGCGACTACAGTGTATTGGTGTTTGAGTACCTGATTGAAGAAGGGCTATTGAACTCGAGGAGGAATACCGAAACCAAAAGGTTAGCATACCGAAATGGAAACTATGAGGAGATAAGAAAATTCCTAACAGATATAGCATGGGAAACAGAGCTCAGGGATAAGACGGCCCAAGATATGATGGACTACATCACGCAAAAATGCAAGGCCGCAGCAAACAAGTTTGTCCCAGTCCAAAAGGAAAACAGTGAAATGAAAATGAGAAACCCATGGTTTAATCAGAGATGTAGGCTAGCTAAGCAGCAAAGTAAAAGGGCACGGAGAAACTATAGGAATAACAGGACACTGGAGAGCAGAGAATGATACCAGAATGCCAGGAATGAATATGTCCGCATGAGAAGAGAGGCAGCAAGACAATACGAAAATGACATCGCAAGCAAGGCAAAGACTCAGCCTAAATTGCTGCATAGCCACATCAGGAGAAAAACAACAGTAAAGGAACAGGTTATGAAATTTAGGATAGGGGCAGAAGTATTCACTACAAACGACAAGGAAGTGTGTGAGGAACTGAATAAGAAATTCCAAGAGGTCTTCACCTTCGAGCAAGGAGAAATTCCTGAGATAAGAGAGGGAATAGCTAACCAGGAACCACTGGAAGAGTTTGAGATTACCAGCGGGGAAGTAAGGAAGTGTTTACTAGAGTTAGATGTGACAAAGGCTATAGGCTTAGATGGAATCTCCCCTTGGATACTAAAGGAATGAGCAGAAGAACTGTGCCTCCCACTCTCCATAGTGTATAACAAATCACTGGCAACAGGGGAACTGCCAGAAATTTGGAAAGCAGCTAACGTAGTCCCGATATACAAGAAAGGGGATAGACAGGAGGCACTGAATTACAGGCCAGTGTCCCTAACTTGCATACCGTGCAAGATGATGGAGAAGATTGTGCGAAGAAAGCTAGTGGAGCACCTGGAGCGAAAGAACTTTGTAACACAGCATCAACATGGATTCAGGGATGGCAGGTCCTGCCTCACAGGGTTACTTGAATTCTACAACCAGGCAACAAAAATAAGGCAAGAAAGAGAAGGGTGGGCAGACTGCATATTTTTGGATTGTCAGAAAGCCTTTGATACAGTGCCACACAAGAGGCTAGTGAAAAAGTTGGAGATGCAGGCTGGAGTGAAAGGGAAGGTACTCCGTTGGATACAGGAGTACCTAAGTAACAGGAGACAACGAGTCAGAGTGAGGGGTGAGGTCTCAGATTGGCGAGACGTTACGAGTGGAGTACCACAGGGGTCGGTTCTTGGACCTATATTGTTTCTGATATATGTAAATGATCTCCCAGAGGGTATAGAATCGTTTCTCTCAATGTTTGCCGATGATGCCAAAATTATGAGGAGGATTGAAACTGAGGACAATAGTAAGAGGCTACAAGATGACCTAGACAGACTGAGTGAATGGTCCAACAAATGGCTGTTGAAGTTCAACCCGAGTAAATGCAAAGTAATGAAAATAGGCAGTGGAAATAGGAGGCCAGAAACAGGAAACAGAATAGGAGATGAAGTACTTAATGAAACGAACAGACAGAATGATCTAGGAGTTGATATCACACCAAACCTGTCTCCTGAAGCCCACATAAAAAGAATAACGTCTGCGGCATATGCGAGGCTGGCTAACATCAGAACAGCGTTCAGGAACCTGTGTAAGGAATCATTCAGAATCTTGTACACCACATATGTAAGACCAATCCTGGAGTATGCGGCCCCAGCATGGAGCCCGTACCTTGTCAAGCACAAGACGAAGCTGGAAAAAGTCCAAAGGTATGCCACTAGACTAGTCCCAGAACTAAGAGGCATGAGTTACGAGGAAAGGCTGCGGGAAATGCATCTTACGACACTGGAAGACAGAAGAGTAAGGGGGAGACATGATCACAACCTACAAAATCCTCAGAGGAATCGACCTGGTAAACAAGGATAAACTATTCAACACTGGTGGGACGCGAACAAGGAGACACAGGTGGAAACTGATTACCCACTTGAGCCACAGAGACGTTAGAAGGAACTTTATCAGTGTCAGAGTAGTTAACGGATGGAATGCATTAGGCAGTGATGTGGTGGAGGCAGACTCCATGCACAGTTTTAAATGTAGATATGATAGAGCCCAGTACGCTCAGGAATCTGTACACCAGTTGATTGACAGTTGATAGGCGGGACCAAAGAGCCAAAGCTCAACCCCCGCAAGCACAAATAGGTGAGTATAAATAGGTGAGTACACACAAGGAGGAGGTCTTCACAATAGAACAAGGAGAAGCCCCTGCAATAATGAGGAGGCGGCAAACCAAGCAACCTTGGAGGAATTTGACCTCACCAGTGATGAGGTCAAAAGGTGTCTGCTGGAGCTGGATGTGACAAAGCCTTTTGGGCCTGATAGAATCTCACCATGGATACTAAAGGAAGGTGCAGAAGCACTAAGTGTGCCACTCTCTATGGTGTAAAACAGGTCACTGGAAACAGGAGACTTACCAGAAAGTTGGAAGACAGCTAACCTGGTCCCAATATACAAAAAGGGTGACAGGCAAGAGGCACTGAATTACAGGCCAGTTTCCTTAACTTGTATACCATGCAAGGTGATGGAGAAGATCGTGAGGAAAAGGCTCGTAGAGCATCTGGAGGGAAATAACTTTGTAACGCACCACCAACATGGGTTCAGAGATGGTAAATCGTGCCTCACAGGTTTAATAGAATTTTATGACCAGGCAACGAAAATTAGGCAGGAAAGAGAAGGGTGGGCCGACTGCATTTTCCTGGATTGCCAAAAAGCCTTTGACACAGTACCCCATAAAAGGCTGTTAAAAAAGTTGGAGCAATAGGCAGGAGTAAAAAGGAAGGTGCTCCTGTGGATAAGGGAGTACTTAAGCAACAGGAAACAGCGAGTAACGGTGAGGGGGGGGGGGGACATCAGAATGGCGAGATGTCACCAGCGGAGTCCCACAGGGCTCAGTACTTGGACCCATCCTGTTTCTAATATATGTGAACGATCTTCCAGAGGGTATAGACTCATTCCTCTCGAAGTTTGCTGATGATGCAAAAATTATGAGAAGAATCAAGACGGATGAAGATAGACAGAGACTAAAGGATGACCTGGATAAACTGGAGGAATGGTCTAGAAAATGGCTGCTAAAGTTCAACTCAGGAAAGTGTAAGGTGATGAAATTAGGCGAAGGGAGCAGGAGGCTGAACACAAGGTATCATCTGGGAGGGGAAATCCTGCAAGAGTCAAATAGAGAGAAGGATCTGGGGGTTGATATCACACCGAACCTGTCCCCAGAGGCCAACATCAAAAGTATATCATCAGCGGCATATGCTAGACTGGCCAACATAAGAACTGCCTTCAGAAACTTGTGTAAGGAATCATTCAGTACCCTGTATACCACTTATGTAAGACCAATCCTGGAGTATGCAGCTCCAGCCTGGAGTCCATACCTAGTTAAACACAAGACAAAGTTAAAGAAGATTCAGCAGTATGACGCCAGGCTCGTCCCGGAACTGAGAGGATTGAGCTACAAGGAAAGGCTAAAGGAGCTGAACCTCACATCCCTGGAAAACAGTAGAGTAAGGGAAGACATGATAACCACCTACAAAATTCTCAGGGGTATTGACAGGGTGGACAAAGACAAACTCTTCAGCACGGGTGGGACACGAACAAGGGGACACAGGTGGAAACTTAGTACCCAGATGAGCCACAGAGACGTTAGAAAGAATTTTTTCAGTGTCAGAGTAGTTAATAAATGGAATGCACTAGGAAGTGATGTGGTGGAGGCTGACTCCATACTCAGTTTCAAATGTAGAAATGATAGAGCCCAGTAGGCTCAGGAATCTGTACACCAGTTGATTGACAGTTGAGAGGCGGGACCAAAGAGCCAAAGCTCAAACCCCGCAAGCACAACTAGGTGAGTACAATCAGGTGGGTGAGTACATACACACACACACACACACACACACACACACACACACACACACACACACACACACACACACACACACACACACACACACACACACACACACACACACACACACACACGCACACGCACTCGCACACACTCACACCACACACTCACACACACTCACCACACACACACAACACACAAAGCAGACAATCAAACAACACACTTACACCACACACTCACACCACACACTCACACCACACACTCACATCACACATTCACACTCTCACACCTCACATTCACACACTCACGCTACACACTCACACAACAAACTGACACCACTCAATTACACCACAAACTCACGCCCCACTCTCACACACTCACACCATACACTCACACCACATACTCACACCACACACACACACACACCAAACACACACACACCAAACACACACACACACACACACAGAGGCGGTATATCTATTAGGCGGTATCTATTTCTTGTATATGTTAACGACATGTTTACAGGCGTAGAGTCCTACATGTCGATGTTTGCGGATGATGCAAAGTTGATGAGAAGAGTTGTGACAGATGAGGATTGCAGGATCCTCCAAGAGGACCTGAACAGATTGCAGAGATGGTCAGAGAAATGGCTACTAGAATTCAACACGAGCAAATGTAAAGTTATGGAAATGGGACTAGGAGATAGGAGACCAAAGGGACAGTACACAATGAAGGGGAACAGCCTACCTGTAACGACGCGTGAAAGAGACCTGGGGGTGGACGTAACACCTAATCTATCTCCTGAGGCACATATTAATAGGATAACGACAGCAGCGTACTCTACACTGGCAAAAGTTAGAACATCATTCAGAAACCTAAGTAAGGAGGCATTTAGGGCGCTTTACACTGCCTACGTAAGGCCAGTCTTAGAGTATGCCGCCTCATCATGGAGTCCCCATCTGAAGAAGCATATAATGAAACTGGAAAAGGTTCAGAGGTTTGCAACGAGACTCGTCCCAGAGCTACGAGGGATGGGGTATGAAGAGCGCCTGAGGGAACTGTGCCTTACGACACTAGAAAGAAGAAGGGAGAGGGGGGGACATGATAGGAACGTATAAGATACTCAGAGGAATTGACAGAGTGGACATAGACGAAATGTTCACACGGAATAGTAACAGAACGAGAGGACATGGATGGAAGCTTGAAACTCAGATGAGTCACAGAGATGTTAGGAAGTTTTCTTTTAGCGTGAGAGTAGTGGGGAAATGGAATGCACTTCAGGATCAGGTTGTGGAAGCAAATACTATTCATAATTTTAAAACCAGGTATGATAGGGAAATGGGACAGGAGTCATTGCTGTAAACAACCGATGCTCGAAAGGTGGGATCCAAGAGTCAATGCTCGATCCTGCAGACACAACTAGGTGAGTACACACACACACACACACACACACACACACACACACAGGGGCCTCGTAGCCTGGTGGATAGCGCGCAGGACTCGTAATTCTGTGGCGCGGGTTCGATTCCCGCACGAGGCAGAAACAAATGGGCAAAGTTTCTTTCACCCTAAGTGCCCCTGTGTGGGATATTTGGGTTTGATTCTGATTAATTAATAATTAAAGTAGCAAATTAAATTACGAAGGACCACCCGCTTTTAAAGTGAAGAGGGAAACTGAGAATTTAGATCATTAAATAAAGTTCTAGAGAAAACCAGTGACTATGGATATGACTAGAAAGTATGATCATAAGAATAATTAATGGGCTGTATTATTAAAAAACCAAACCTCAAACACCTACATTGGGGGGTTATTACTGGAGGTCAGTACGTCCAGGAATCAGTGTGGTTCGTTCACTAATTCTATTAATAATAATCTAATCCTATAATTAATGTTGAATATAATATTATTCATACAAAGAAGAACATGAATATGTGCATAATAATGAATTACAGTAAATCACACATTATGTTGAAAACATTCTGAATGTATCAAATTGCAATGTTATGAGTAAAAGAAATAAGCCTTAGCTGGTAATAGATTCCTTTATATAACCCTGGCAGTCCTCTTAATCTCCAGGTCTGGTACACCGACGTCTGACACGGTTAACATGGAGAAGACAGCATGAGGAATTCGTCTCTCGAGCTGCAAAATAAATAACTACCAGTAGCAATTGATTTAACTGCTCAATACATATTCAAGATTATTGATATCTACAGAGAAATTTCTAATCACCTGTTATTAGGTGTTGTCGTGCCGCGTGACGCGCAATCACCCCGCTATTATTAAACCTGTAAATGATGCATCAAATAAAAGGTACTTAGCTGTGGGCACTGTGTAAGTATTAAGATTGCCGTAATTTCGCATCCCAGGCTCCGGTGAACCTATCCTGGATTGATGCGTTTCAAGCTGGCTGATCACGTGTCGTCAGGAACCAAGTCTAGGGGTCCCTTATTTAACACCAGCACTAGTTGAAGATATTATCTGCAAGGTCGTTCACGCCTCACAGTGGCGGCTTTCATCTGAGGATGGACACACTTGTCCTATTTGCTGGACAATGGCGTCTTTTGTGAGTACGGTAAGCGTAGCTTTGCCTCCTTCTGGCCTTGCACGTGTCCGCTTCCCGACTGAGGATGGCGTCGCGTCCCCTACCCCACGCCGAGTCGACGTTCATTACACAAATTATTGGCATGAACATTAATATTTCTCGCATTCGCGCTTGAAACTCTAAAGACTGGACGGGTTTATTATTTAGAGGAACGGAATATTATTATTTAACTATTTTAGAATAGTAAATATATAAGGGAGAGGAATTAATGTCTCCCCATGGCATTCATTGATGACGTTAACACTATCGCGAGGTAGACGGTATAATTCTAACGCTCTATTCGGCTTTTAGTTAGAGAACAATTCGTCTGCAATCAGTTGTCATACAGAATGCTTTAATTATGGAGAATCGTATTTAATTCTCACACAAATTGTATATAATGTGTTTTACTGTAAAGAAATCTGACACAATACTAGCGTTAGATGACGTGAGAATTCTAGCCTAATGCACAGATGAATTATTAGTACAGGTGAATTCTACGAGTTCTTAATTTTACTTACTACAATATTAATATGATTAGTAATAGGTAATGAGAATACAACAATGTTGTATTCGATGTTGGAAATATCCAACATAACTCCGGGGGGGGGTTCCCAGGGTCGCAGTGTACTGTGTTGTACTGACCTATCCCGAAGTGATATTAAGATTAACACATTAGTATGTTAGTATGTTAGTACACACATAACGAACGTCCCGGATTTATCAAGGACTTACAAGAATTTAAGTCTTGTTATTCACATGTCAACTGAAACATGTTTGTAGCCTACACAATATTTATAAATTTAACTCTCCCAATTTATACTAACAGAATCTACAGTGATGCGACATCTTGGGTCACAGTGACGTGTAATGTTTCGTTACGCGATATCACATCGTAGTATCAGTACAGTTTCCTTAGGGGGAAATGAAGGAGATTATTCTTCTTCAGAGTTATAATAGGCTCGCAAATTCCGCCTACATTGTTGAGCTGCAGCTCTAGTGGGACGGTTGCTAGGAGGAACAGATTCATTGTCCTCTGAAATTACTGGGGAAGCTGGATTTGGCTGATATTCTTGTTCAGTCAGTTCTAGGGGAACCAGCTTCTCTAAGGTTTTTAGAGTAGTGTTGCCCTTGCATAAGACTTTAACCACTCTTAGGACACCTTGTCGATCTGGGTGGATGGTGACGATTTTTCCTATAGGCCACTCGGACCTTGGTCCATCACTGTCGACTAGTACAAGGTCTCCAGGTTTTAATTGTACCTTATTGTAAGGACTCGAAGCTCCGTAGTGGTATTCTCGTAGAGCTGTGAGGTATTCTCGAGTCCACACCTCATTCCACCTGTTGATAACTCTAGAAAGATGTTGGTAGCTTTCCACCAAGTCTCCTCGAGTCACATGGGATGGGTCTACTGGGTCCTCTTCGACTAAGGGGATGAGAGGGCTCAATAGACCTCCATGGATCAAGTGAGAGGGGCTCAGTGGTTCTCTCTGGGTGTAATCATCAGACAGGTAGGTGATCGGGCGGTTATTGACTCGCGCCTCGATTTCTACAACAATAGTTTGGAGTTCTGAGTAACTGACCCTTTGTCGGTGTAACGTTTTCCTTAGACATCTTTTGACTGTGCCTACCATTCGCTCATAGAACCCACCTTGCCAAGGGGCTCTTGGTGCTATGAATTTCCAGTGACATTGTCTTCTTTGTAAGACTGATTGCACTTCAGGGTGGTTCCAGACTTCTCGTAAACAGCTTTCTCCCGCTACAAAATTAGATCCGTTGTCTGATATCATTAATCTAGGACATGATCGACGGGCAGCAAATCTGCGGAAAGCTTGAATGAACGCTTCAGCACTCATGTCTGGGGTGACCTCTAAGTGTACACCTCTGGTTGTAGCACAGGTAAAGAGACAAATGTACGCTTTCACTGGTATATTATCTGGGTTACCAGTGAGGAGTAAGGCTCCTGTATAATCTACTCCAGTTGTTTCGAATGGACGAAGATGAACTACTCGCTCTTCTGGGAGTGGAGGAGGTCCTGGGTAAGGACAGACTCTAGCGTCGTATCTCTTACAGATTACACAAGATTTAATAATGGTCTTAACAGTCTGACGACCTTGAGGAAGCCAATACCTTTGTCTAAGATCGGTGAGCGTATCTAAAACTCCACCATGTAGGGTACCATATTGATGGTGATGTAAGACAAAAAGTTTAGTTATGATGTGGTGGCGAGGTAAAAGGATTGGGTTCTTAGTGTCTAAGTCAATCTTTGCATGTAGCAAACGTCCTCCACATCGTAGTATGTTATGAGTGTTGACATCGTACCAGATGCCCAGAGATTTAGTGAGTTTATCCGGAAGATTCTCAAATTCGCTTCCGTAAGTCTCTTGCTGCGCCCGTTTAATCCAATAATGAACAGGATTGGGGAATTTGTGTTGTATTCCTATTTTAGAGAGGAAATCAAACACGTGTGCAGTCACTCGTAACAATTTGCTTAAATTAGAATAATGATGAGGATTAATGGCTAATGTTCGCTGAGGCTCTGGGTCCTTCATGGGAGTGGTGATATTGGTCACGATGACTTGTGGCTTTTGTTTGGGCCACTGACCACCAACAAGCCATGAAGGTCCGTTGAACCACAGTGAAGATTTGACAAGTTGTTTTAATGTCAATCCTCTCGACAAATAATCTGCAGGATTGTCCTTAGTAGGGACATGTCTAAACTTATAACCTGCGGATAAATCATGAATCTCCCTGACGCGATTACTGACATAAGGAGTTTTGTTGTTATTGTTTCTTACCCATTGTAAGACTGCCTCGTTGTCTGACCACACTACAATCTCACCAAAGTGGATATTACTGAGTGTCTTTGCCAGGCAATGGGCTAACCTTACTCCCACTAGCAACGCAGTCAATTCCATCTGAGGTAAGGATCTCTTTTTGATGGGAGCAACTCTTGCTTTTGATGTGAGTAAAATTGATTGAGCACTGTTAACTAAATAGGCTACTGCGCCATATGCTTTGCCAGAGGCATCGCAAAAAACGTGCAAATTGGTGGGTAAGTTTGGTCCCGAGGCATTACGTGGAAATTTCAAAACACCTAACTGATTAAAATCCGTTGAGAGTATTTGCCATTTGGCTTGTAACTCACTTGGTAACGGGTCATCCCATCCCATATGTTGTTGCCAGCACTCCTGCATTAGGAGTTTACCCCTTATTAATATAGGACTAAGTAGGCCTAAAGGGTCAAATGGTTGACTGACAAATGAGAGCAGTGTTCTCATGGTAAGGGTGGAGTCATCAGTTTGCACTGACTTGACATTCATTTCGTCAGTGTTGGTGTTCCATTCCACACCTAGAACCTTTAAGCTACTGGGTACCTGATAATCGGGAAATTCCTTCTCAATTAACTGGTTAAGTAGTTTATTATTTGAGGCCCATGACTGTAGAGGCATATTAGCTCCTAACAGTTCACGGTTAGCCTCATGGTAGATTTCTACCAGATCAGCTTGATCATTAGTTGTCCCCTGGAAATTGTCGACATACAAGTTGTCGCTAATGGTTGCCTTATAAGGGCTGTCTGATTTCCTCAAATGCGTGTCTAATGTGGCTTGCAAAAGAAACGGTGAGGATGTAGCACCAAATAATACAGAGGCGAACCGATAGGTGATTATTTCACTGTTAGGATCCAGTGGATCCTTGTACCAGAGGAATTTTGTGTAGTCACGATCTTCCTCCTGCAATCCTACTCGGAGAAAGGCTTTGCTGATGTCAGCAGTGTAGGCAAAAATGCCTGTACGAAATCGTAACAATACGTCATGTAGCCTTTGTGTTAGGCTAGGTCCCGTTTGGAGACATTCATTTAGAGACACACTATTAGGCTTTACTTTAGCACTGCAATTAAAGACAATACGAATAGGTGTTGTCAGTGAGTCCTTCACCACAGCATGGTGAGGTAAATAATGACCTGCTTTTCGGTCATCGTGTTCAACAACTTCAATGAACTTATTGTTAAGTTGTTGTTGGATAAGTTGGTGATACATGGTTAATTTCTCTGGCTGCTTCTGCAGTCGTGTTAATTGAGACCGCAATTGTGAGGCTGCCATAAAATAATTCACTGGAAGTTGGGGATGATCTAACTTCCATGGGAGTCTTACCCAGTATTGTTTATTTGAGTAGACAACCGTATCCAGATATTGCTGGTAAGTCCATGTATCATCAGGACTTGGTTGCTCAGGGATGATGCCTAACGTATCTAAATCCCACAAACGATGTATTGGTGGGTCAGACTCAATGTCCTCGGCTATTTCCCTGAAGCGTAGGGGTGACTGCTCTAAGCCTAGTCACGCCACAATTACATTATTGGTTTGTTGGTTTGTGGGCGCTGGACCTTGTCTGAAAAGCACGGGTCCTGTGAGCAATTTGCCCCCTGCGGACGACAACAAATTCATACCATGTTGCCTAGTGCATCCAGTGATAAACTTGTAATAATGATCCGCGCCTATTAATATTCCAATATCTGTGAGACAATCGGAATTTATTTTATGATCCGCTAGCCTCATGCGGTTTCGCTTAAGGTGTCTCGCAGTTCGAGCTAATCCTGTGACCTGTAGGTCCGTAGGAATCTTATCTACGACCACAGCATGAATGGGGCTGGCAGAGGATCCTAATCTAACTAGTAATTTGACTACCTTGTAGTCACGTGGTCCACTATTTGATAGGAAACCAGAAATGTTTAACTTCACACTTTTGGTAGGTTTTAAATTTAAATCATCTACCAACTGTTGTGTGATGAAAGTTTTTTGGGAACCTTGGTCAAAGAGACCTCTACTGTTAATTCTAGATCGTCGGTTTATTAATTTAAGCTGAGCAGTAGGCAAGGTAGTACTGTTGCCTGACTCAGTAGCGAGTACATTCACTTCGTGATGTACTTTACAATATTGCACTGACGTAAAATTAGTAGAATTCTCTCCAGTGGGCATAGTTGGTGTAGGAGATTTCCTACATAAGGCGTAGTGGTGTACACCCTGTTTACAACGGTTGCAAGTACGTAGTGGTACTGCACATTGCTTGGGATCATGAGAACCCATACGTTTAGTGCATTTGTGCAATTCCTGTAACCTTTTAACTCTAGCATTATACGTAGGATAAGCAGAGCATTGATAAGTGGTGTGTTCCTGATTGCAGAACAGACACTTTCTTTGATTAATAGACTTAGTCTCTTTAGTAGACAAGTCATGAGTTATCTCTGAAGGAGATACTGAGTAGGTACCTACATTTCCACTTCTTTTCCTGGTGGATGGAGTAGGTTTGGATTTATATTTATTAGACTTACTTGGAGTCTGTTTAGGTTTGACTGAAATATCAGTATTGATTGGTTTAGACTCAGGTTTAATTTTGTCATGAGTCTTTAACCTATTAACTGTGATCCTCAACCCCTCGAAAATCTGATCGAGAGTAAGAAACTCAGTATTATAATGTGAGCAGAGCTCTGTCAAGACATTCCGAGGTAATTTCCTCTGTAACAATAGCTTGATAGACCATTCAGAACTAGGTATATTAACCTTGGTACCTAAGGCCTTTACTAGAGACTCTACTTCTAGTCTGAAGCTTTGAAGTGACTCTGGTCTACTGTTGGGTGCATTCAGATCTAGCAATTGATAATAAAGGGTGGCTATACTTAACTCTTTGTTGCAATAGTTCAACTTCAGGAGTTTTATAGCTTCCTCATAATTACTCTCATCAAGAGTAAGGTTATGTATGACCTTTTTAGCCTCTCCTGTGAGAAGACTGAGTAGGTATGAAAATTTTGAAACCTTGTCTAGAGACTGTTTCTTATGGATGTGAACTTCAAAGGAAGTCCAAAAATTGTCCCAATTTTCTGTATCTAATCCTGAAAAGGTGGGCAAGTCTAGAGTAGGTAAACGAACCTCAGATAAGTGATTATTGGAGTGAGACCCAGTGTTGCTGGCATTGGATCCAGCCTGTTTGGCTAATTTAGATAGCCTGAAAATTTTATCATGAGTATCCTCTTCATATTGGGAGATGTCGTTTACTATTTGACTTACTTCATCAGGATCAATTTCTACAGTATTTAGCAGAGCAAGATAAGATTGACCTGCAGTTCTGACTTGATCAAATTTCAGATCAGCCAATCTAACTGTTGACTCTAAGTGATAAGAGTCAATGGGATTATCTTTAGTTAAGGCATCAGCCTTATTGATTAATCTGGTCAAGTGACCTTTAAGGCCAATGTAGGTTCTCCTCAATTGTTCAGGAGTAGCCATGTTGGGCTTAGGTTCAAACTTCACAGTGTTAGTATATGTATTACTAATGAAGCTTGGATACTTGTTCATTAGTGAACAGGTAACATTAATTGTAGCCTAAATTAAAATGACTACTTTATGGTTTACCTCACTTGAGGTTGAATGTACCTACCTACCTAACAACAAATAGCTAGATATTTTGTGCACTGTCTGAACTTCACCATTAGTTCTCGTCCGGTTAGCTCATCCTTATCACCATCAGAGTTAATGGAGATAATCCAGCAATACACAAAATAGATACACAAAATAATGTATACAAGAGAAATATTATGGAGATACTCCAATCAGAGTTATCTCAAAATTTATCCCACCCTGTAGAGGGTCAGCACAATAATGTAATATATACACAACACTGACTAGTTTTAGATCTAGTCATAATAATTCCTAGCTAAGAACTATAAAATTATTTAGTCTGGGCTTGTACCAAATTCAGCACAATCTCAGCCTAAATTCTACCTAATAACATGGGTAAAGATTATTGTGGTGCAATAAGGTAAATATAGTTGTGCTGTATTTTTGGGTTTTTTGTTTCATAAGAGTGCTCTTGCACACACAGGTGAATAATTATGTACAGTTAAGTTTGGCTTGCTAGCCACAGCCTTTTGTGATGGTTGATGGTGTTAATTAACTTGTCAACCACATGCAACCTAGATTCCCCTGACAAATGTACACCGTCTCTGGTCAGGTTCTGTCTGTAAGGTCTGGCTGTAAATTGTATATATGTGGCATCCAATCTCACTCGTTTTTTCAGCCTGAAATTTATGTACTTAGCAACTCTCAGGTAGTATTCCGGAGTTACTCCCCAACGATTATCTTGGCTAGGTTGGCGAGGCTCCACTAATGTGAATACTACTGATTCACTGATGAGCTTGAAAGAAGAAATTATGTTTTTGAGGTGTTTGATCACCTCGGCTGGATGACGAGTGGGGTGGATGTCATTACCACCTAAGTATATGATAGTTAGGTGGTGAGGCCACTCTAACGCAGGTGTTAGGGTGGTGTTATTGTAAAAGTTGTGAGCTGTTGCTCCTGGTGACCTAAAGATTCTCACCTCGGTGTGAGGTATAGGTCTAAGTGTTGTGGGTAATTGGCTATGACCCACTAAAGCCACTTTATACATGAGATAAAAGTAGCAATATGTTAGTGTGATCTAGGCTAACTAATGTGTTACAATGTTAGTTGTCACAATTGATTAAATAGTTAGTCTAGCTTCTATCACACAAGGATTAGCTATTAATGGTTAATATTTTAATTATAAATTTAATGCCTATCCGGTTCGAAAAGGACCATAATGTGGGATATTTGGGTTTGATTCTGATTAATTAATAATTAAAGTAGTAAATTAAATTACGAAGGACCACCCGCTTTTAAAGTGAAGAGGGAAACTGAGAATTTAGATCATTAAATAAAGTTCTAGAGAAAACCAGTGACTATGGATATGACTAGAAAGTATGATCATAAGAATAATTAATGGGCTGTATTATTAAAAAACCAAACCTCAAACACCTACATTGGGGGGTTATTACTGGAGGTCAGTACGTCCAGGAATCAGTGTGGTTCGTTCACTAATTCTATTAATAATAATCTAATCCTATAATTAATGTTGAATATAATATTATTCATACAAAGAAGAACATGAATATGTGCATAATAATGAATTACAGTAAATCACACATTATGTTGAAAACATTCTGAATGTATCAAATTGAAATGTTATGAGTAAAAGAAATAAGCCTTAGCTGGTAATAGATTCCTTTAGATAACCCTGGCAGTCCTCTTAATCTCCAGGTCTGGTACACCGACGTCTGACACGGTTAACATGGAGAAGACAGCATGAGGAATTCGTCTCTCGAGCTGCAAAATAAATAACTACCAGTAGCAATTGATTTAACTGCTCAATACATATTCAAGATTATTGATATCTACAGAGAAATTTCTAATCACCTGTTATTAGGTGTTGTCGTGCCGCGTGACGCGCAATCACCCCGCTATTATTAAACCTGTAAATGATGCATCAAATAAAAGGTACTTAGCTGTGGGCACTGTGTAAGTATTAAGATTGCCGTAATTTCGCATCCCAGGCTCCGGTGAACCTATCCTGGATTGATGCGTTTCAAGCTGGCTGATCACGTGTCGTCAGGAACCAAGTCTAGGGGTCCCTTATTTAACACCAGCACTAGTTGAAGATATTATCTGCAAGGTCGTTCACGCCTCACAGTGGCGGCTTTCATCTGAGGATGGACACACTTGTCCTATTTGCTGGACAATGGCGTCTTTTGTGAGTACGGTAAGCGTAGCTTTGCCTCCTTCTGGCCTTGCACGTGTCCGCTTCCCGACTGAGGATGGCGTCGCGTCCCCTACCCCACGCCGAGTCGACGTTCATTACACAAATTATTGGCATGAACATTAATATTTCTCGCATTCGCGCTTGAAACTCTAAAGACTGGACGGGTTTATTATTTAGAGGAACGGAATATTATTATTTAACTATTTTAGAATAGTAAATATATAAGGGAGAGGAATTAATGTCTCCCCATGGCATTCATTGATGACGTTAACACTATCGCGAGGTAGACGGTATAATTCTAACGCTCTATTCGGCTTTTAGTTAGAGAACAATTCGTCTGCAATCAGTTGTCATACAGAATGCTTTAATTATGGAGAATCGTATTTAATTCTCACACAAATTGTATATAATGTGTTTTACTGTAAAGAAATCTGACACAATACTAGCGTTAGATGACGTGAGAATTCTAGCCTAATGCACAGATGAATTATTAGTACAGGTGAATTCTACGAGTTCTTAATTTTACTTACTACAATATTAATATGATTAGTAATAGGTAATGAGAATACAACAATGTTGTATTCGATGTTGGAAATATCCAACACCCTGTTACCTAGCAGTAAATAGGTACCTGGGAGTTAGTCAGCAGTCACGGGCTGCTTCCTGGGGTGTGTGTGTGTGTGGGGTGGGAAATTAAAAAAAAAAAAAAAAAAAAAAAGTAGTTAGTAAACAGTTAATTGACAGTTGAGAGGCGGGCCGAAAGAGCAAAGCTCAACCCCCGCAAAAACACAACTAGTAAACACAACTAGTAAACACACACACACACACACACACACACACACACACACACACACACACACACACACACACACACACACACACACACACACACACACACACACACATGGAAGGAAGGAACATGGAAGGAAGGAAGAACATGGAAGGAAGGAAGAACATGGAAGGAAGGAACATGGAAGGAAGGAAGGAACATGGAAGGAAGGAAGAACATGGAAGGAAGGAACATGGAAGGAAGGAAGAACATGGAAGGAAGGAAGAACATGGAAGGAAGGAACAACATGGAAGGAAGGAACATGGAAGGAATGAAGAACATGGAAGGAAGGAAGAACATGGAAGGAAGGAAGAACATGGAAGGAAGGAACATGGAAGGAAGGAAGAACATGGAAGGAAGGAACATGGAAGGAAGGAAGAACATGGAAGGAAGGAACATGGAAGGAAGGAAGAACATGGAAGGAAGTCAGTGGGGAATTGAAGGACCTGAAGGAAACTATATGTAAGCTGCAGATAGAACTAAGTGCAGCACAAGAGGAGATAAAAAGCCTAAAAACAGGCCCTCATCAGACTCTGGCCCAGGGGACCAACCCCCAGGTGCCAGGAGATGTAGCAATGGCAGGGACCCCTACAATTGGCCCAACCTTTGCTGAAATGCTCAAGAGCCCAGGAGCAATGTGCTCAGTCAAGGAAGTTGTAATGAAAGCAGTAACCTCACAGGAGGCAGCTAGATGCACAAGCCAGCTAATGGAAAGGAAAAGAGTTGTAGTAGTGGTAGGTGTCAAGAAACAAGAGGGCTCCACAAGGGAGGAAACGAGGACTAAAGACAAAGCTGCAGTGGCAGGGATATTAAAGGAGATAGGAATGGAAGGGGCTGAACGAGACATAGAACAGTTTTTCAGGATTGGCCAGTACAACAGAGACAAAAAGAGATTGATCAAGGTAGTATTCAAGAGCGAGGACATCAAAGAGGACATCCTAGTAAGGAAGAGCAAACTGAGGCATGCAAAGAACTACAAAGAGGTATATGTTCAGAGGGACATGACCAGAGACGAGATAGTAAGGGCAGCAGATGCAAGGAAAAGGTGCAAGGAGAGGGAAGGGAGTCAGGGAACCTCAGCATCCATCCCAGCAATCCCAGAGGGGAGTGGGGAACCCCAATCCAGCAACCCAGGAACCCCAGGGGGAAATGCAACACCCCAGCCCACCACCCAATAGGGCCCTCCCTACCCCCAGCACAAACCCTTCCTTGCCCCTGCATAATGCCCATCATGAAACCCAAATCCTCCCCCTCCCCTTACCCCAAGTAGCCCCTGCTTTCCCAGATCCTGGTCTTCTCCCTGCCCCAAGCAGGCCTGAGCAAGACCAAAAAGCCCTCAATCCCCCACTCCACCTCCCTCCAAACCCCTGTCAACTACTCCACAGGAGGGCGTGCCCTCTCCCCAAGCAATCCCTGCTCCCTCACCCCCAGGACTTCTTCCTGCCCCAAGCAGGCCTGAGGAAGACCTAAGCCCTCCATCCCCCACTCCACCTCCCCTGAACCCCTGGAAACTACCTCACAGGAGGATGAGCCTACCCAAGTAGCAATGACCATAGAACAACCTCCTACACTTGTGGGGAGTGAGGGTGAAATTGGATATAAGAAAGTGAGCTTCAAGGTAATGTACTCAAGCACTGATGGGATTACCAATAAAGCAAGTGAACTGGCAGAAAGGGTGCAAGAAGAAAACCCTGATGTAATAGGACTAACGGAAACAAAATTGTCAGGAGTCATAACAGATGCTGTGTTTCCAAAGGACTACTATATAGTAAGGAAAGAGAGGGAAGAGAGAGGAGGTGGAGGAGTGGCCCTGCTGATAAGGAAGGACTGGAGTTTTGATGAGATGGAAATTCCAGGCTGTGACAGATTCAGAGATTACATAACAGGAACTATAACAATGGGTGGACCTAAGATAATAGTGGCAGTCATTTACAACCCTACCCTAAATGACAGAAGACCTAGACAGGAGTTTGATAGGAACAACATGGCAACCATTAATATAAAAGAGAGAGCAGCTTCAGTTGCCTGCAGGAATGGCTCAAGACTCTTAATCATGGGTGATTTCAACCATGGAAAGATAGACTGGGAGAATGGGGACCCACATGGTGGTGCAGATACGTGGCGAGCTAAACTCTTGGAAGTGGCAACAAGGAATTTTCTGAGCCAGCATGTCAAGGAACCCACAAGAGTGAGAGGCAATGATGAACCAGCTAGACTCGACTTGATATTCACCGTGAATGAGTCAGAAATAAGGGAAGTCAAAGTTGAAGCCCCCATAGGAATGAGTGACCACAGTGTACTGACCTTTGAGTACTTGATGGAGGTAGGGATAACCTATCCAAGGATGGGAGCGGAGGGGAAATGACTGAATTACCGAAGAGGAAAATATGACGAGATGAGGAACTTCCTCAGGGAAATACCATGGGAAACAGAACTTAGAGACAAGAATGTGCAGGTCATTATGGATTTTGTCACCCAGAAGTGCCAGGAAGCTGCAGACAGGGTTATCCCCGTCCAAAAGGAGAAAAACGAAAAACAACAGAAAAACCCATGGTTCAGCCAGGAATGTAAGGTAGCGAAACAACTGAGTAAAAGAACATGGAGAAACTACAGAAATAACAGAACACCAGAGAGCAGGGAGAGATACCAGAGTGAGGAGGGAAGCAGAGAGACAGTTTGAAAATGACATCGCGAGTAAAGCCAAGACCCAACCAAAGCTGCTCCACAGCCACATCAGGAGGAAAAGAACAGTGAAGGAACAAGTGATGAAGCTGCGGAAAGGGGAGAACAGATACACAGAGAATGACAAGGAGGTGTGTGAAGAACTCAACAAGAGATTCCAGGAGGTCTTCACAATAGAACAAGGAGAAGCCCCTGCACTAAATGAGGAGGCGGCAAACCAAGCAACCTTGGAGGAATTTGACCTCACCAGTGATGAGGTCAAAAGGTGTCTGCTGGAGCTGGATGTGACAAAGGCAGTTGGGCCTGATAGAATCTCACCATGGATACTAAAGGAAGGTGCAGAAGCACTAAGTGTGCCACTCTCTATGGTGTAAAACAGGTCACTGGAAACAGGAAACTTACCAAAAAGTTGGAAGACAGCTAACGTGGTCCCAATATACAAAAAGGGTGACAGGCAAGAGGCACTGAATTACAGGCCAGTTTCCTTAACTTGTATACCATGCAAGGTGATGGAGAAGATCGTGAGGAAAAGGCTCGTAGAGCATCTGGAGGGAAATAACTTTGTAACGCACCACCAACATGGGTTCAGAGATGGTAAATCGTGCCTCACAGGTTTAATAGAATTTTATGACCAGGCAACGAAAATTAGGCAGGAAAGAGAAGGGTGGGCCGACTGCATTTTCCTGGATTGCCAAAAAGCCTTTGACACAGTACCCCATAAAAGGCTGTTAAAAAAGTTGGAGCAACAGGCAGGAGTAAAAGGGAAGGTGCTCCAGTGGATAAGGGAGTACTTAAGCAACAGGAAACAGCGAGTAACGGTGAAGGGGGAGACATCAGAATGGCGAGATGTCACCAGCGGAGTCCCACAGGGCTCAGTACTTGGACCCATCCTGTTTCTAATATATGTGAACGATCTTCCAGAAGGTATAGACTCATTCCTCTCGAAGTTTGCTGATGATGCAAAAATTATGAGAAGAATCAAGACGGATGAAGATAGACAGAGACTACAGGATGACCTGGATAAACTGGAGGAATGGTCTAGAAAATGGCTGCTAAAGTTCAACTCAGGAAAGTGTAAGACGATGAAATTAGGCAAAGGGAGCAGGAGGCTGAACACATGGTATCATCTGGGAGGGGAAATCCTGCAAGAGTCAAATAGAGAGAAGGATCTGGGGGTTGATATCACACCGAACCTGTCCCCAGAGGCCCACATCAAAAGAATATCATCAGCGGCATATGCTAGACTGGCCAACATAAGAACTGCCTTCAGAAACTTGTGTAAGGAATCTTTCAGCACCCTGTATACCACTTATGTAAGACCAATCCAGGAGTATGCAGCTCCAGCCTGGAGTCCATACCTAGTTAAAAACAAGACAAAGTTAAAGAAGATTCAGCGGTATGCCACCAGGTTCGTCCCGGAACTGAGAGGATTGAGCTACGAGGAAAGGCTAAAGGAGCTGAACCTCACATCCCTGGAAAACAGAAGAGTAAGGGGAGACATGATAACCACCTACAAAATTCTCAGGGGTATTGACAGGGTGGACAAAAAGAAACTCTTCAGCACGGGTGGAACACGAACAAGGGGACACAGGTGGAAACTTTGTACCCAGATGAGCTACAGAGACGTTAGAAAGAATTTTTTCAGTGTCAGAGTAGTTAATAAATGGAATGCACTAGGAAGTGATGTGGTGGAGGCTGACTCCATACACAGTTTCAAATGTAGGTATGATAGAGCCCAGTAGGCTCAGGAATCTGTACACCAGTTGATTGACAGTTGAGAGGCGGGACCAAAGAGCTAAAGCTCAAACCCCGCAAGCACAATTAGGTGAGTAAACACATCTGGAGAGAAGGGACTTCGTGACAAATCGCCAACATGGATTCAGGGAGGGTAAATCTTGCCTTACAGGCTTGATAGAATTCTACGATCAGGTGACACAGATTAAGCAAGAAAGAGAGGGCTGGGCGGACTGCATTTTCTTGGATTGTCGGAAAGCCTTTGACACAGTACCGCATAAGAGGCTGGTACATAAGCTGGAGAGACAGGCAGGTGTAGCTGGTAAGGTGCTCCAGTGGATAAGGGAGTATCTAAGCAATAGGAAGCAGAGAGTTACGGTGAGGGGTGAGACCTCCGATTGGCGTGAAGTCACCAGTGGAGTCCCACAGGGCTCTGTACTCGGTCCTATCTTGTTTCTGATATATGTAAATGATCTCCCGGAGGGTATCGATTCATTTCTCTCAATGTTTGCGGACGATGCTAAAATTATGAGAAGGATTAAAACAGAAGAGGACTGTTTGAGGCTTCAAGAAGACCTAGACAAGCTGAAGGAATGGTCGAACAAATGGTTGTTAGAGTTTAACCCAACCAAATGTAATGTAATGAAGATAGGTGTAGGGAGCAGGAGGCCAGATACAAGGTATCATCTGGGAGAGGAAATTGAAAGAGTCAGAGAAGGAAAAAGACTTGGGGGTTGATATCACGCCAGACCTGTCTCCTGCAGCACATATCAAGCGGATAACATCAGCGGCATATGCCAGGCTGGCCAACATACGAACGGCATTCAGAAACTTGTGTAAAGAATCATTCAGAACTTTGTATACCACATATGTCAGGCCAATCCTGGAGTATGCAGCCCCAGCATGGAGTCCATATCTAGTCAAGGATAAGACTAAACTGGAAAAGGTTCAAAGGTTTGCCACCAGACTAGTACCCGAGCTGAGAGGTATGAGCTACGAGGAGAGACTACGGGAATTAAACCTCACTTCGCTGGAAGACAGAAGAGTTAGGGGGGACATGATCACCACATTCAAGATTCTGAAGGGGATTGATAGGGTAGATAAAGACAGTCTATTTAACACAAGGGGAACACGCACAAGGGGACACAGGTGGAAACTGAGTGCCCAAATGAGCCACAGAGATATTAGAAAGAACTTTTTTAGTGTCAGAGTGGTTGACAAATGGAATGCATTAGGGGGTGATGTGGTGGAGGCTCACTCCATACACAGTTTCAAGTGTAGATATGACAGAGCCCGATAGGCTGAGGAATCTGCACACCTGTTGATTGACGGTTGAGAGGCGGGACCAAAGAGCCAGAGCTCAACCCCCGCAAACACAACTAGGTGAGTACAACTAGGTGAGTACATACCACACACACACCATACACTCACACACACTCACATTACACACTCACACCACACACACTTACACCACACACTCAAACCACACATTCACACACACCGCACACTCACATACACACACTCACACAACACACTCACACAACACACTCACACCACACACTCACACCACACGCGCTAACACCACACAAACCACACACTCATACCACACACTTACACCACACACTCAAACCACGCACACTAACACCCCACACACTAATACCACAAACTCACACCATACACTCACACACTCTCCCCACACACTCAGACCACAAAAACCAAACCACACACTCACACCACACACTCAAACCACACACTCACACAAACTCACACTGCACTCTCACACACACTCACACCACACATACACACACTCACACTACACCCACTAACACCACACACTTACAAACGTACACCACACACATCCCACACTCATACCACACACTCATACCACACACTCTCACCACACACTCACACACACCACACACTAACACCACACACTTACAAACTTACACCATACACATCACACACTCACAGCACACACTCACACTACACATTCACGCACTCACACCACACACTTAAACCACACACTCACATCACACTCTCACACCCCAAACTCATCCCACACCCTCATATAACACACTCACACACTCACTCCACACAATCACACCACACAGTCACACTACACATTCACACAAACCCTGACAACACACTCACACCACACACTCACACTACACATTCACTCACACACACTCAAAGCACACACTCACACCACACATTCACACGCTCACACAACACAGTCACACCAAACACTCACCCAATAACAACACACTCACACACTCACACTACACACTCACACAACACACAAAACAGACAATCAAACGACACACTCACATCACACACTCACACCACACACTCACACCACACACACTCACATCACACCCCACACTCACATCACACACTCACACCACACACTCACACCACACACTCACACCACACACTAACACCACACACTTACAAACCTACACCACACACATCACACACTCACACCACAAACTCACGTTCTCACACTACACACTCACACTGTGAGATTTTTTTCTACGCCTACCTCCCTTAGGAGGTGGACTACAAGTTTAAAGTCTGCTCACAGCAGTTAAGCATGAGTCCAATAGAAAAAGGAAAAGCGGGAGCAAACCGCCAGGCCTCCACCACCAGGGGTGAAAACCTGTCCACAATAGGCCGCTGGCTCCTCCTAGTTAAACAGGACGTTAAAACTAATAAAGGGTAACTGACGGGTTTTCACAATCAAATATTTATATTTGATGTGGCGCTATGAATTGGAATTCGAATTCCCAAGAACAGCCGCCTTATCAAGATCACATCAACATTTAATAATATGCAGAAATATGGTGGAATAATATGATTGAAGGGTTGACATCAAAGACCGTTTTCTATAACATAAAAATTTATTAATAACAAGAGACTAACTACTACATTACCGAGTTTACGTTACGTTAATGTCAATCCAGTGGCACGATAACAAACAGCTAAATAGCAACCCTTGCTGTGAGGCTGCATACTGAACTAACCTGAACACAGGTGTGCCCACTGATGACGCAATATTGCAAATCAAAGAAAAATATCACAGACTAAGTTACACCACAGCGAATGGTTACGTTATTGTACATCAAGTGGCATTTGCAACACAGCTATTCAACAGCCCCTCGAGAAGTGACAGCAGGCTCCATCTTGCTGACACTTAGGGCTGACAACATGAACTAACTGAACAAATGAAGGATATCCACTGAAGACACAAGCATGCAATCAATAGTGTCTCGGTTTCCCTGACAGCTACTATAATCACAAGCTTAGGGGTCCTCCCGCCCCCCAGGAGAGACCCACGTAACTAGGCGGGTAGTCCAACAGTGACCCCCCCCCCCCTATCACAACCCAGTGTGAACACTCTTTGCAACTCCCTACAAGATGTTGCCCTGTTGTAAACAGCAACAAAGACAGGCAAGGCGGGATTCTGAGACACAGCTCCACAAATCCCTAGATGGCTCTACTCTCGTCACCAGACGACAACCAAAAGAAATTGCCTTAAGTGATTAATTACGTTAATTGACTGATCGCAGCAGTCAGCAACAAAGTACCACGGTAATCACAAACAATTGTCTCACACTAGACAACAACATGATGATACTCTACGTTAATCCTTAACACTTGTCTCTCATGTTAACAATAACTCAAACTTATATTACATCACACTTGACTCCTAGCAAGTATTCAGTGAGTAATCCTCAATTAAGGTCAAACGGACCACTAATTACATCCCCATTGAGTTACGTTAACTAAGCCTACCCTAACTTGGTAGCTTCTCAACAGTCTGTGTCAAAAAATTACTAGTAAGTGTTAATTACCCTAATTAACTCCGAGTAATTAATTAACTGTCACCAGGACCGATAATTAATCATCCATAAATACGTCTCACTCCGCACTGCCTAAGCAGGTCTCATCAAACACTGTGAATTCACGGGAAAGGAGTTAATTACCCCTAATTAACAAGATGTGCCACTAATCCACTGTCCTCAGACAGGATATGATTAATACAACGATTTATGCTAGCTCCATGACCTCGCTTTACCGGGTCATCGGAGCTCTCCAGATGTTAATTACTCCACAAATTAACATGAGCCACTAATTGCTATACCCAGAAAGGTAATGAGTCTCGAGCAAATTACGTTAACACAAATACTGACAGACTCTGACAGACCCTCTCCCACTACGTGAATTCATGATGAGAAGGCTAATTACATAATTAGCTAGAGTGGTCAATTAGTTGTCACACGGACAATTAATTGCTCCCGAGACGTATCTCACTCAAGCTCAACACTGTTCTCTCTCATAACAGCCCTCACTCACTCCACAATAAGTGTGCACCCCTTATCCAGTTAATTCCCCAATTATTAACTCACTGAATCCTTAAGTCCTCAACACAACTTAAAGAAACAAAGTAACCCCAGCGTTACCTAGGTCACACTACAATGGCATGCAACAACACAAATGCACTGCCCACATACGGTTGCAGCTACTGCAACTCGTTAATTACTGTGCCCACACAATAATGACACACTGCTGTGCTACACACAAGAGTATACCAATATTACTGCCCCCCCTTATCTTGCAACCGTCGCAAAGGACTACTGTGAACACACTCTTACCTCAGCAAGGCAATTAACCCATCAATTGCCTGCTCTCATTAAGCACTGTGAATTCCCCTGAATAATCCTAGAGGTTCCTTAAACCCTCAACACAGTTCCTAGGGCAGCAATATCGTATAAACTGATAAAAATACTGCACAAACCTGAAACATAATGATGCCGTCAGCATACCCCACATGCTAATGACATCATTAGGCAATCAGTCAGCAATCACATCTACTGACTCACCACACAACACAGTACATAAACATGCAAATGAACACATAGAAATGGCATTCACATAATCAATGAAAATTATATCATCAGGTAAATGTATCTCTAACTACACAGACCTCAGGGTACCCACTGACATTCCTGCAACCTGGCCTGCCTACCTCTAATGATACAATACGGTACTCTATGGCATTAATCCAGTCTGAACGATTATATAGAATCGACAGGCTGGATCACTTACATGTTAAATCTCTACACTGACCGGTACATACTCGAGTCAGTCTACACACTTATATACAATATATCTATAGTGTGGTACCGAGTACAACATCCATCTCCAGGTACGGCCCTACCAGTCACCTGGACGTGCCACTGACAGCTGTCACTCAGCTGCTACCCTCACTGTAACACTTTTATTGTACTCACGGCTCTGGATATTCACCACAATCCTTTTCCTGGTCACTACCTCTCTGGCTGTAAACACCTAGCTCGCTCCTCGTGCGAGGTGTGGCCCTAGAATGTCCAGGGAAGGTGGCCTAACCACGTGGCCCAACATGTGGCCACCTCGTGGTCCTAGGGGTGGCCACGGGTAGCGCATGACGTCATAGCACCCCACCCGGCTGAGCTGGCGCGCGGGGTAGGGTGGGGTTTGGCCGCGCGGGTGGCCTGGGGTAGCCCCCCGGACAGCTGGCCAAGGTGGGCGGCGCGGGTTGCCGCGGGCGGCCTCGGGCGCCTCCGGGCGGCTGTGGGCGCCGGGTGTGGCCGCGGGCGGCCTGGGGTTGCCTGGGGGTGGCCCCCGGGCATACACACGTGGTTGAGGAATCACCAACAACTCCAGCAAACCAGAGCCTGCCTTGCTCTACACTGGAGTGACAATGGCCGGCGGCGTCCCCACACTGACGCCGCCTGGCGGAACTCAAAGTCCAACATGGGCCTGTAATCTCACCACAATTACACTAGGAGGCCCTGCTCGATTTCCGCTAATTGTCCATCACTACTAGACAGGTTATTCAAACCACCTGTTACAACATGAGGCTCTGCCAGCTGCCTCATGGGTGAACACTGTCAACTGTCTCTTTAACTTTTTACTGTTCCTTCCGTAAATCCTTGGCCCCAATTCACGCCAATTGGGCCTTGACACAACCCCTGATGGCAGGAGTGCCATGCTCGCTGAGTAATTTGGACGACAGAAGCGATTAACGGGGGGTGGAGGTGGCAGGCCTGCCATCTCCACCAGTCACTTCTTCCTCCACTTGCCGCCCAATTCCAACTGACTTTATGGTGGGCAGGGAAACTCAAATGCCCATATCTCCCCCCTACTTTGTTTTGACCAATCAGCACGAAGCCGGCACTGTTCCCTCGTGCCGCTTCCAATCACAGCTGTTCGCGCCAAAACACAGCTCAGAGCAGAGGTCCTAACCCAATCAGAGGCCTCGCTCACCCTCAGGCGTCCCGTGACGTCACAAGGAGGGGGAGGCCTAAAGACAATGGCGCAATGTTTCACATGGGGGGGGGGGGAACGTTCACCCCACTCTCCCTCCACCTCTAACGGTTTTAGTCAAGTATCCTCTCATACCACTTTACTCTCACCTCGTCCTATTTCACAAAAACAGGAAAATTTCTGTAATTCTCTCTACAGAGCAATCACAGACATCTAACCAGTCCCAACCGACAGTCCTTAACATAAGCTTTCATTCAACACCCCACAAGTATATGTTAGTTTGATAGCTTCAGTTTCTACGAGTCCCTAGAGCGACTAGCCTAATCTAGAAACTAGGAAAATTAGCTGAGGGAATCTTCATTCCCTCACACACACCACACATACTCACCACACATTTAAACTACACACTCACACCACACATTCACATACTCACACCACACACTCACACCATACACACACATACTCTCACACACTCACTTCACACACTCACACACTCTCTCACACACTCTCCCCACACAATCAAACCACAAAAATCAAACCACACACTCACACCACACACACCACAGACTTACCCAACCCACTCACACCACACATTCACATCACCTACTGAAACCACACACTCACACCAACGCCCACACTACACACTCACACCACACACTCACACCACACACTCAGACCACACACTCACACCACACACTCACACCACAAACTCACATCACACACTCACATAACACACACACACACTCACACCACACACTCACACCACACACTCACACACACTCACATCTCACACTCGCACCACACACTCACACCACACACTCGCACCACACACACTAACACCACACACACTAACACCACACACACACACTCACCTCACACACTCACACCACACACTCAAACCACACACTCACACACACACACTCACACTGCACTCTCACACACACTCACACCACACACACACACACCACACACTCACACCACACACTCACACCACACCCACTATCACCACACACTCACACCACACACTCACACCACACCCACTATCACCACACACTCACACCACACACACACACTCACCTCACACACTCACACCACACACTCAAACCACACACTCACACACGCACACTCACACTGCACTCTCACACACACTCACACCACACACACTCACACCACACACTCACACCACACACTCACACCACACCCACTAACACCACACACTCACAACGCACACACCACACACTCACCCAACCCACTCACACCACACATTCACATCACCTACTAAAACCACACACTCACACCACACGCTCACACAACACACTCACACCACACACTCACACCACACACTCACCACACACTCACACCACACACTCACACCACAAACTCACACCACACACTCACACCACACACAAACACACTCACACCACACACTCACACCACACACTCACACACACACATACACATCACTCACTCACACCACACATTTACACTTACACACACACTACACATTACATGCACATACACACTCACACCACACATACTTACACATGGGTGAGGCTCCCACTCTTATATTATCCTCTTATTACAAGACAGAATTATTACAGTCACTCTTGTATCCCACTCTTCAGCACGGGTGGGACACGAACAAGGGAACACAGATGGAAACTTAGTACCCAGATGAGCCACAGAGACGTTAGAAAGAAATTTTTCAGTGTCAGAGTAGTTAATAAATGGAATGCATTAGGAAGTGATGTGGTGGAGGCTGACTCCATACACAGTTTCAAGTGTAGAAATGATAGAGCCCAGTAGGCTCAGGAATCTGTATACCAGTTGATTGACAGTTGAGAGGCGGGACCAAAGAGCTAAAGCTCAACCCCCTGCAAGCACAATTAGGTGATTACACACACACCAAACCCACACACCATACACTCACACACACTCACATTACACACTCATACCACACATACTAACACCACTCACAAAACTCACACCACACGCATTAACACCGCACACTCACACCACACACACCATACACACCTTACACTCACACCACACACTCACAACACACACACTAACACCCCACACACTAATACCACACACTCACACCATACACTCACACACTCTCCCCACACACTCAAACAACAAAAATAAACCACACACTCACACCACACGCACCACACACTCACACCACCCACTCATACCTCACACTCACACATCACACGTACATCACCCACTAAAACCACACACTCACACCACACGCTCACACAACACCCTCACACCACACACTCACACCACACAAATTCACCACCCACTCATACCACACACTCACACCTCACAATCACATCACCCACTAAAACCACACACTCACATACACTCACATCACATACTCATACCACACACTCAAACCACACACTCACTCCGCACACACACACACTCACACCACACACTCACACCGCACACACACATACACACACACACATACACTCACACCACACACTCACACCGCACACACGCACACTTACACCACACACTCAAACCACACACTCACACTGCACACACGCACACTTACACCACACACTCACACCACACACTCACACACACACACACACACCGCACACTCACACAATACACTCACTCCACACACGCACACCACACACTCACATCACAAATTCACCACACACACACACACACACACACACACACACACACACACCACACAATAACACCACACACTAACACCACACACTAACACCACACACACTTATACCTCACACTCACACCAAAAACCAAAAACAATTACGTCACACACTCACACACACTCCACTAACACACTTACAACACACACTCACACCACACACTCGCACCACTCACACTAACACCACACACTCACACCACACACACTAACACCACACACACTCACACCACACACTCACACCACACACTCAAACCACACACTCACACTGCACTCTCACACACACACTCACACTACACACTCACACCACACACACACCACACGCTCAGACCACACACACTAACACCACACACTTACAAACTTACACCACACACATCACACACTCCTAGCACACACTCACACCACAAACTCAAACACTCACACATTTAAACCACACACTCACACCACACACTCACATAACACACTCACACCACACACTCACATAACACACTCACACCACACATTCACACACTCACACCACACATTCACACACTCACACGACACACCCACAACAAACTCACACCACACACTCATTTTACACACTCACACACACCACACACACACCACACACTCACACGTCACACTCAACTACACACTCACACACTCATACTACACACTAACATCACACACTCTCTCACTTACACCACACACTTACACCACATACTCACACCACACACACACACACACCAAACACACTCACACAAACACACACGCACTCGCAAACACTCACACCACACACACACTTACCACACACTCACACCACACATTCACAAACTCTCACACACTCACACACTCACACCTCACACACTTACACACTCACACCATACACTCACACTATACACACACATACTCACACACTCACTTCACACATTCACACACTCTCACACACTCCCATCACACACTCACACTCTCTAACACACTCAAACACTCTCCCCACTCAATCAAACCAGACACTCACAACACACACACACACACACACACACACACACACACACACACATACACACACACACACACACACACACACACACACACACACACACACACACACATACACACACACACACACACACACACACACACACACACACACACACACACACACACACACACACACACACACACACACACACACATACACACACACACACACACACATACACACACACACCTCGTAGGGAGGTGGGAGCCTCGTAGCCTGGTGGATACCGCGCAGGACTCGTAATTCTGTGGCGCGGGTTCGATTCCCGCACGAGGCAGAAACAAATGGGCAAAGTTTCTTTCACCCTAAGTGCCCCTGTTACCTAGCAGTAAATAGGTACCTGGGAGTTAGTCAGCTGTCACGGGCTGCTTCCTGGGGTGTGTGTGTGGGGTGTGCGAAAAAAAAGAAGTAGTTAGTAAACAGTTGATTGACAGTTGAGAGGCGGGCCGAAAGTGCAAAGCTCAACCCCCGCAAAAACACAACTAGTAAACACAACTAGTAAACACACACACACACACACATCACTCACTCACACCACACGCTTACACACTTACACTCACACACACTCACACATGGGTGTGGCTCCCACTCTTATATTATCCTCTTATTACAAGACAGAATTATTACACTCACTCTTGTATCCCACTCTTCAGCACGGGTGGGACACGAACAAGGGAACACAGATGGAAACTTAGTACCCAGATCAGCCACAGAGACGTTAGAAAGAATTTTTTCAGTGTCAGAGTAGTTAATAAATGGAATGCACTAGGAAGTGATGTGGTGGAGGCTGACTCCATACACAGTTTCTAATGTAGAAATGATAGAGCCCAGTAGGCTCAGGAATCTGTACACCAGTTGATTGACAGTTGAGAGGCGGGACCAAAGAGCCAAAGCTCAACCCTCCGCAAGCACAATTAGGTGAGTACACACACACACTACACACACACTCACACCACACATACTAACACAACACACACTCACACCACACACTCACACACACTGAAACCACACACTCAAACCACACACTCACTTACACTCACACCGCACACTCACACACACACTCACACCACACACACTCACACAACACACACTCACACCACACACTCACACACACTGAAACCACACACTCAAACCACACACTCACTTACACTCACACCGCACACTCACACACACACTCACACAACACACACTCACACAACACACACTCACACAACACACTCACATCCCATGCACTAACAAAACACACTCACACCACACAAACCACACATTAAAACCACATACACCACACACACCTTACACTCAAACCACACACTCACACAACACACTCACAGTACACACTTACACCACACACACTAACACCCCACACACTAATACCGCAAACTCACACCATACACTCACACACTCTCCCCACACACTCATACCACAAAAATCAAACCACACACTCACACCACCCACTCACACCACACACTCACACCTCACACCACCAACTAAACTCACACACTCACACCACTCGCTCACTACACACTCACACCACACACGCCACACACTCACACACACTCAAATCACACACTCAAACCACACACTCACACCACACACTCACTCCACACACACACACACTCACACCACACACTCACACCGCACACACACACACTCACACCACACACTCACACCACACACTCACACCACACACTCACACCACACACTCACACCACACACTCACAGCACACCCACTAATACCACACACTTACAAACTTACACCACACACACTTCACACACTGACACCACACACTCACACCACACTAACACCTCACACTAATACCACACACTCACACCGCACACACACACACTCACACCACACACTCACACCACACACTCACACCACACACTCACACCACACACTCACAGCACACCCACTAATACCACACACTTACAAACTTACACCACACACATCACACACTCACACCACACACTCACATCACTCACTAACGCACTCACACTACACACTCACACCACACACACTCACACATTTAAACCACACACTCACACCACACACTCACACCACTCACTTACAAACTCACATCACACACTCACACCACACACTAACGCACTCACACTACACACTCACACCACACACACTCACACATTTAAACCACACACTCACACCACACACTCACACCACACATTCACACACTCTCACCACACATTCACACACTCACACCACACATTCACACACTCACGCCACACACTCACACAACAAACTCACACCACACACTCACATACACCACACACTCACACACACCATACACTCACACAACACACTCAACCACACACTCACTCACACGACACACTCACACCACACACTTACATCACACACTCTCTCACTTATACCACACACTTACAACCTCATACTCACACCACACACTCACATCACACACTCTCTCACTTATACCACACACTTACAACCTTATACTCACATCACACACGCAGCAAACACACTCACACACACACACACACACACACACACACACACACACACACACACACGCACTCGCACACACTCACACCACACACAATCACCACACACCACACATTCACAAACTCTCACACACTCACACCACCCACTAAACCCACACACTCACACCACTCGCTCACTACACACTCACACCACACACGCCACACACTCACACCACACATTCACACCGCACATTCAAACCACACACTCACACACACTCACACACTCAAATCACACACTCAAACCACACACTCTCACCACACACTCACTCCACACACACACACACTCACACCACACACTCACACCGCACACACACACACTCACACCACACACTCACACCACACTCACAGCACACCCACTAACACCACACACTTACAAACTTACACCACACACTTCACACACTGACACCACACACTCACACCACACTCACAGCACACCCACTAACACCACACACTTACAAACTCACATCACACACTAACGCACTCACACTACACACTCACACCACACACACTTACACATTTAAACCACACACTCACACCACACACTCACACACTCACACTACACACTCACACCACACATTCACACACTCTCACCACACATTCACACACTCTCACCACACATTCACACACTCACACCACACATTCACACACTCACGCCACACACTCACACAACAAACTCACACCATACACTCACATACACCACACACCCACACACACCATACACTCACACAACACACTCAACCACACACTCACTCACACGACACACTCACACCACACACTCACATCACACACTCTCTCACTTATACCACACACTTACAACCTCATACTCACACCACACACTCACATCACACACTCTCTCACTTATACCACACACTTACAACCTCAAACTCACACCACACACTCACATCACACACTCTCTCACTTATACCACACACTTACAACCTCATACTCACACAACACACGCAGCAAACACACTCACACACACACACACACACACACACACACGCACTCGCACACACTCACACCACGCACTCACACCACACACAATCACCACACACCACACATTAACACCACACATTCACTAACTCTCACACACTCACACCACACACTCACACACTCACACCACACACTCAAACCATACACACAAACACACTCTCACACACACACTTCACACACTCTCATCACACACTCTCCCCACACAATCAAACGACACACTCACACCACACGCTCACACAACACACTCACACCACACACACCACACACTCACAACACACAGGCTCATACCACACACTCACACTCAGATTTCAAATAGTCTCTGATATTCTTGATCTCCACTGTACTAGCCTTCCAGTACACATTTTTCCTTGGCCTTTCCCAAGCCACTATACTTCACCATATTCCATTGTATCCCAGGCCACCATAGCGTACAGCATCCCAGGCCACCATAGTGTACAGCATCCCAGGCCACCATAGTGTACATCATCCCAGGCCACCATAGTGTACAGCATCCTAGGCCACCATAGTGTACAGCATCCCAGGCCACCATAGTGTACAGCATCCCAGGCCACCATAGTGTACATCATCCCAGGCCACCATAGTGTACAGCATCCCAGGCCACCATAGTGTACAGCATCCCAGGCCACCATAGTGTACAGCATCCCAGGCCACCTTAGTGTACAGCATCCCAGGCCACCATAGTGTACATCATCCCAGGCCACCATAGTGTACAGCATCCCAGGCCACCATAGTGTACAGCATCCCAGGCCACCATAGTGTACAGCATCCCAGGCCACCATAGTGTACAGCATCCCAGGCCACCATAGTGTACAGCATCCCAGGCCACCATAGTGTACAGCATCCCAGGCCACCATAGTGTACATCATCACAGGCCACCATAGTGTACAGCATCCCAGGCCACCATAGTGTACAGCATCCCAGGCCACCATAGTGTACAGCATCCCAGGCCACCATAGTGTACAGCATCAAATGCCACCATAGTGTATAGCATCCTAGGCCACCACAGTGTACAGCATCCCAGGCCACCATAGTGTACAGCATCCCAGGCCACCATAGTGTACAGCATCCCAGGCCACCATAGTGTACAGCATCCCAGGCCACCATAGTGTACAGCATACTAGGCCACCATAGTGTACAGCATCCTAGGCCACCATAGTGTACAGCATACTAGGCCACCATAGTGTACAGCATCCCAGGCCAACATAGTGTACAGCATCCCAGGCCACCATAGTGTACAGCATCCCAGGCCACCATAGTGTACAGCATCCTAGGCCACCATAGTGTACAGCATCCTAGGCCACCATAGTGTACAGCATCCCAGGCCACCATAGTGTACAGCATCCTAGGCCACCATGGTGTACAGCATCCCATGCCACCATAGTGTACAGCATCCTAGGCCACCATGGTGTACAGCATCCCAGGCCACCATAGTGTACAGCATCCCAGGCCACCATAGTGTACAGCATCCCAGGCCACCATAGTGTACAGCATCCTTGGCCACCATAGTGAACAGCATCCTAGGCCACCATAGTGTACAGCATCCCATACCACCATAGTGTACAGCATCCTAGGCCACCATAGTGTACAGCATCCCAGGCCACCATAGTGTACAGCATCCCAGGCCACCATAGTGTACAGCATCAAAGGCAACCATAGTGTACAGCATCCCAGGCCACCATAGTGTACAGCATACTAGGCCACCATAGTGTACAGCATCCCAGGCCACCATAGTGTACAGCATCCTAGGCCACCATAGTGTACAGCATCCCAGGCCACCATAGTGTACAGCATCCCAGGCCACGATAGTGTACAGCATCCTAGGCCACCATAGTGTACAGCATCCCAGGGCCACGATAGTGTACAGCATCCCAGGCCACTATAGTGTACAGCATCCCAGGCCACCATAGTGTACAGCATCCCAGGCCACCATATAGTGTACAGCATCCTAGGCCACCATAGTGTACAGCATCCTAGGCCACCATAGTGTACAGCATCCAAGGCCACCATAGTATACAGCATCCTAGGCCACCATAGTGTACAGTATCCCAGGCTACCTTAGTGTACAGCATCCCAGGCATCCATAGTGTATAGCATCCTAGGCCACCATAGTGTACAGCATCCCAGACTAGCATAGTGTAGAGTATTCTAGGCCACCATAGTGTACAACATCCTAGGCCACCATAGTGTACAGCATCCCAGACTAGCATAGTGTACAGTATTCTAGGCCACCATAGTGTACAGCATCCTAGGCCACCATAGTGTACAGCATCCTAGGCCACCATAGTGTACAGCATCCCAGGCTACCATATTGTACAGCATCGCAGGCCACCATAGTGTACAGCATCCCAGGGCCACCATACTGTACAGCATCCCAGGCCACCATAGTGTACAACATCCCATGCCACCATAGTGCACAGCATCCCAAGCCATCATAGTGTACAGCATCCCAAGCCACCATAGTGTACAGCATCCTAGGCTACCATAATGTACAGCATCCCAGGCCACCATAGTGTACAGCATCCTAGGCCACCATAGTGTACATAATCCCAAGCTACCATAGTGTACAGCATCCTAGGCTATCATAGTGTACAGCATCCCAGGCTACCATATTGTACAGCATCCCAGGCCACCATAGTGTACAGCATCCTAGGCCACCATAGTGTACAGCATCCCAGGCCACCATATTGTACAGCATCCCAGGCCACCATGGTGTACAGCATCCTAGGCTACCATAGTGCACAGCATCCCAGGCGACCATAGTGTACAGCATCCTAGGCCACCATAGTGTACAGCATCCTTGGCCACCATAGTGTACAGCATCCTAGGCCACCATAGTGTACAGCATCCTAGGCCACCATAGTGTACAGCATCCCAGGCCACCATAGTGTACAGCATCCTAGGCCACCATAGTGTACAGCATCCTAGGCCACCATAGTGTACAGCATCCTAGGCCACCATAGTGTACAGCATCCTAGGCCACCATAGTGTACAGCATCCCAGGCCACCATCGCGTACAGCCTCCCTGGCCACTATAGTGTACAGCATCCTAGGCCACCATAGTGTACAGCATCCTAGGCCACCATAGTGTACAGCATCCCAAGCAACCATAGTGTACAGCATCCTAGGCTACCATAGTGTACAGCATCCCAAGCCACCAGAGTGTACAGCATCCTAGGCCACCATAGTGTACAGCATCCTAGGCCACCATAGTGTACAGCATCCCAGGCCACCATAGTGTACTGCATCCCAGGCCACCATAGTGTACAGCATCCTAGGCCACCATAGTGTACAGCATTCCAGGCCACCATAGTGTACTGCATCCTAGGCCACCATAGTGTACAGCATCCTAGGCTACCATAGTGTACAGCATCCCAGGCCACCATAGTGTACAGCATCCCAGGCCACCATAGTGTACAGCATACTAGGCCACCATAGTGTACAACATCCCAGGCCACCATAGTGTACAGCATCCCAGGCCACCATAGTGTACAGCATCCCAGGCCACCATAGTGTACAGCATCCCAGGCCACCATAGTGTACAGCATCCCAGGCCACCATAGTGTACAGCATCCCAGGCCACCATAGTGTACAGCATCCCAGGCCACCATAGTGTACAGCATCCCAGGCCACCATAGTGTACAGCATCCCAGGCCACCATAGTGTACAGCATCCCAGGCCACCATAGTGTACAGCATCCCAGGCCACCATAGTGTACAGCATCCTAGGCCACCATAGTGTACAGCATCCCAGGCCACCATAGTGTACAGCATCCCAGGCCACCATAGTGTACAGCATCCCAGGCCACCATAGTGTACAGCATCCCAGGCCACCAGAGTGTACAGCATCCCAGGCCACCATTGTGTACAGCATCCCAGGCCACCAGAGTGTACAGCATCCCAGGCCACCATAGTGTACAGCATCCCAGGCCACCATAGTGTACAGCATCCCAGGCCACCATAGTGTACAGCATCCTAGGCCACCATAGTGTACAGCATCCTAGGCCACCATAGTGTACAGCATCCCAGGCCACCATAGTGTACAGCATCCCAGGCCACCATAGTGTACAGCATACTAGGCCACCATAGTGTACAGCATCCCAGGCCACCATAGTGTACAGCATCCCAGGCCACCGTAGTGTACAGCATCCCAGGCCACCATAGTGTACAGCATCCCAGGCCACCATAGTGTACAGCATCCCAGGCCACCATAGTGTACAGCATCCCAGGCCACCATAGTGTACAGCATCCCAGGCCACCATAGTGTACAGCATCCCAGGCCACCATAGTGTACAGCATCCCAGGCCACCATAGTGTACAGCATCCCAGGCCACCATAGTGTACAGCATCCCAGGCCACCATAATGTACAGCATCCCAGGCCACCATAGTGTACAGCATCCTAGGCCACCATAGTGTACAGCATCCCAGGCCACCATAGTGTACAGCATCCCAGGCCACCATAGTGTACAGCATACTAGGCTGTCGGAAAATCCGACACCATATAATATCATACAGACAGATAAGAGCTGTGTTGTATAAACAAGTTACCCATAGAAAACGTAACTTGTAGTGGAATTACCGTCTAAGGAAAACGGGATATCATCACCACATACTATTATAATTCACCAGCTATTTTGCTGGGAATTGTTCTTAAATACATTAGTCTTTGGACTTTACCATCATAAAACATCTTATATAAATTAATTTAATTATCAGTAGTAAAGTAGAGTAAATGTGACCCTTCTATCACCTTTGGACATCTGGACAATGTAAGCCAGGGAGGGAGGAAGGAGGCGGCCATTGTTGTGTCACCTCCGAGACGTGTGGAGCAAATTTAGCTCCTATCATATCTGGACAATGTCGGCCAGTAACGTCAATAGTATGGAGTGTTAAACAGCCATTGTTTATATTGAGACCAGAGGCTCACACGGGAGCAAATTCGGCTCCTGTTAATTTTACTTGGACGTAGTGTTATGGAAACCAAAGGTACCATCTCCAACACGATGTCTACAATTCAAGTTAAGTGTTCTTTCCGAAACCCGTGTATCTTTCATTTATGGCCATTAATGTCATTATATAGGGTGACCCAGTTAGAGCACGTGGAAGCCTCAAACTAAAGGTAATTAAGCCAGGTCTTCATGTTCCATGTACAGTTTTCTCTGAAATACTTGTCATATATAGGATTCTGGCTTCACAGCTAGCGCACTTTTGACAGGTCAAGACGAGGAAGCAAGATTTGTGCACCAGTTACTGGGTGATATGGAAGCTACCTCAAAGAGGATAATTTGGTGTCTACACCCTAGTTATACCTGGTGGACTAACCTGCTGTACTATAAGATAAGGAACCTCTTCAATGTATGTAGTTACTGTAGTTTGATTGGCTGCATATATATTAATTTAATAAACCCCCCTAATGTGTAGAGGATCGATTTGTGAGATTATGAGATTATTGCAGAAATACAGTCCACTTATCATTATACAAATTGCTATCGAAGTATATAAATTAACGTAAATATAAATTCATATAAATTAAATAAATATAAATCTCACAGGTCGGTTCCCACATAGGCCACCATAGTGTACAACATCCCAGGCCACCATAGTGTACAGCATCCCAGGCCACCATAGTGTACAGCATCCCAGGCCACCATAGTGTACAGCATCCCAGGCCACCATAGTGTACAGCATCCCAGGCCACCATAGTGTACAGCATCCCAAGCCCCCGTAGTCCTTGCCATCCCAGGCCCCCGTAGTCCCTGCCATCCCTGGCCCCCGTAGTCCCTCCATCCCAGGCCCCCGTAGTCCCGGCCATCCCTGGCCCCCGTAGTCCCTGCCATCCCAGGCCCCCGTAGTCCCTCCATCCCGGGCCCCCGTAGTCCCTGCCATCCCAGGCCCCCGTAGTCCCTGCCATCCCAGGCCCCCGTAGTCCCTGCCATCCCAGGCCCCCGTAGTCCCTCCATCCCAGGCCCCCGTAGTCCCTGCCATCCCAGGCCCCCGTAGTCCCTGCCATTCCAGGCGCCCGTAGTCCCTGCCATCCCAGGCCCCCGTAGTCCCTGCCATCCCTGGCCCCCGTAGTCCCTGCCATCCCAGGCCCCCGTAGTCCCTGCCATCCCAGGCCCCCGTAGTCCCTGCCATCCCTGGCCCCCGTAGTCCCTGCCATCCCAGGCCCCCGTAGTCCCTGCCATCCCAGGCCCCCGTAGTCTCTGCCATCCCAGGCCCCCGTAGTCCCTCCATCCCTGGCCCCCGTAGTCCCTGCCATCCCAGGCCCCCGTAGTCCCTGCCATCCCAGGCCCCCGTAGTCCCTGCCATCTCAGGCCCCCGTAGTCCCTCCCATCCCTGGCCCCCGTAGTCCCTCCATCCCTGGCCCCCGTAGTCCCGGCCATCCCAGGCCCCCGTAGTCCCTGCCATCCCAGGCCCCCGTAGTCCCGGCCATCCCAGGCCCCCGTAGTCCCTGCCATCCCAGTCCCCCGTAGTCCCTGCCATCCCAGGCCCCCGTAGTCCCTCCATCCCAGGCCCCCGTAGTCCTTGCCATCCCAGGCCCCCGTAGTCCCTGCCATCCCAGGCCCCCGTAGTCCCTGCCATCCCAGGCCCCCGTAGTCTCTGCCATCCCAGGCCCCCGTAGTCCCTGCCATCCCAGGCCCCCGTAGTCCCTGCCATCCCAGGCCCCTGTAGTCCCTGCCATCCCAGGCCCCCGTAGTCCCTGCCATCCCAGTCCCCCGTAGTCCCTGCCATCCCAGGCCCCCGTAGTCCCTGCCATCCCAGGCCCCCGTAGTCCCTGCCATCCCAGGCCCCCGTAGTCCCTGCCATCCCAGGCCCCCGTAGTCCCTGCCATCCCAGTCCCCCGTAGTCCCTGCCATCCCAGGCCCCCGTAGTCCCTGCCATCCCAGGCCCCCGTAGTCCCTGCCATCCCAGGCCTCCGTAGTCCCTGCCATCCCAGGCCCCCGTAGTCCCTGCCATCCCAGGCCCCCGTAGTCCCTGCCATCCCAGGCCCCCGTAGTCCCTGCCATCTCTGGCCCCCGTAGTCCCTGCCATCCCAGGCCCCCGTAGTCCCTGCCATCCCAGGCCCCCGTAGTCCCTGCCATCCCAGGCCCCCGTAGTCCCTGCCATCCCTGGCCCCCGTAGTCCCTGCCATCCCTGGCCCCCGTAGTCCCTGCCATCCCATGCCCCCGTAGTCCCTACCATCCCAGGCCCCCGTAGTCCCTGCCATCTCTGGCCCCCGTAGTCCCGGCCATCCCTGGCCCCCGTAGTCTCTGCCATCCCAGGCCCCCGTAGTCCCTGCCATCCCTGGCCCCCGTAGTCTCTGCCATCCCAGGCCCCCGTAGTCCCTGCCATCCCTGACCCCCGTAGTCCCTGCCATCCCTGGCCCCCGTAGTCCCTGCCATCCCAGGCCCCCGTAGTCCCTGCCATCCCAGGCCCCCTTAGTCCCTGCCATCCCAGGCCCCCGTAGTCCCTGCCATCCCAGTCCCCCGTAGTCCCTGCCATCCCAGGCCCCCGTAGTCCCTGCCATCCCAGGCCCCCGTAGTCCCTGCCATCCCAGGCCCCCGTAGTCCCTGCCATCCCAGGCCCCCGTAGTCTCTGCCATCCCAGGCCCCCGTAGTCCCTGCCATCCCATGCACCACCTATCCCCCACCACCTCTCCCTCCATCCCCAGTTAACTACCCAACAGGAGTACTTACCCACATGTCTCTGCTAATGTAGCAGCTTCCTACATCACAGCGGAGAGTATGTGAGTAAGGTCTAAGGAAAGTAAGCTTTAAGGTACTGAAACATAGGATTACAAATAAAGCAAGTGAGCTGGCCGAAAGGGTGCAGGAAGAAAATGTAGATGTAATAGCACTCACAGAACCCAAATTGTCAGGCATCATAACAAATGCGGTGTTTCTGCAGGACAACAATTGAGTAAGGCAAAAGAGGGAAGGCAGTGAAGGAGGAGGAAGAGGAGTGGCCCTGATGATAAGGAACGACTTGTGTTTTGAAAACATGGATATCCTGGACAGTGAAGGATTCAACGATTACATAACAGGAAATATTACAATGAGAGGACCTAAGATAATATTAACAGTAATATATAATTCTATATTAAATGACAGAAGTCACAAGCAGGAGTTTGATACACCACTACCATTAATATAATAGAGATGGGAAGGGAACTATGAGGGGGGAAAGCGCTAAGCAATTACGACTATATAGCACTGGGAAGGGATGAGGATGAGGATTTGGGATGGGACGGGGGAAAGGAATGGTTCCCAACTACTTTGACGGTCGGGGATTGAACGCCGACCCGCATGAAGGGAGACCGTCGCTCTACCGTCCAGCCCAAGTGGTTGGGAATTTAATAGAGAGAGCACCTTCAAATTGCCTACAGGAATGGTGCCAGTCTTTTAATCATGGGTGTCTTCAATCATGGAAAGATAGACCACATGGAGCTGCAGGTCATGGAGAGCTAAGCTCTTGGAAGTTGCAACAAGGAAATTTCTGAGCCAACATATCAGGGAACCCTCAAAACTGAGAGTCAATGACGAACCAGCCAGACTCGACCTGATATTCTCTTTGAATGAGTCAGAAATAAGGAAAGTGAAATATGAAGCCCCCATGGGAATGAGTAATCACAGTGTATTGACATTTGAGTATCTGGTGGAGGTACGGATAACCTATCCAAGGAAGGAATATTTTTTTTTTTTTTTGCAGGGATATTCCTGCGCGGGCCCTAAGCCTCTGGCTGGCCCACTAAGTGTTGCTTGTTTCTGTTTTACTTGGACGGAGTATGAGTAATTATGACTCGTATGGTCGCTTTAGTAAGATTTTGCCATACGTGTTTAATAACTTCTGCTCTGTTTAATCTAAGTTGAAATCTTAATGGGTTTGTAACTGTGCACTGTGTTAGATAATGTTCCAGTGGTCTGTCGGGCATTTCTCCACAGTGCTGACATTTCCTCTCATCTTCCGGAACCTGTAAGCCTATTTCCCATGCACATGGGTACCCAAGCCTGATGCGATGGGAAAGGATCAGAAAGGAAAAGGTTGGCTTACCGAAGAGGAAACAATGATGAGACAAGGAACTTCCTAATTTGGGAATACCATGGGAAACAGAGCTCAGAGAAAAGTCTGGTCAAAATATGATTGACTACTTCACCCTGAAGTGCCAGGAAGCTGCAGACAGATATATCCAGGCTCAAAAGAAGAAAAAATGAAAAGCAACAAAGGAATCCATGGTTCAATCAGATATGTAAGGGAGCAAAGTAATTAAATACATGAACATGGAGAAACTTAATCAATAATAGACGCCAGAGAGCAAGGAGAGATAAGAAGGTGTGTGAAGAACTCAACATGAGATTCCAAGACATCTTCACAATAGAGCAAGGAGCAGTTTCTGTACTGAGAGAGGAGGCGTAAACCAAGCAACCTTGGAGGAATTTTAGGTCAAAAGGAAGCTGTTGGATCTGGATGTGAGAAAGGCTGTTGGGCCTTCCAGAATCTCAACACGGCTACTGAAAGAGGTGCAGAAGCACAATGTATACCACCTCTCTGCAGTGTATAACAAGTCACAGGAAACAGGGGACTTACCGGAAAGCTGGAAGATAGGTAACGTAGTCCCAATATACATAAAAGGCGACAGGCAAGAGGCACTGAACTACAGGCCAGTTTCCCTAATTTGAATACCAGGCAGTGAGATGAAGAAGATCGTGAGGAAAACTTAGAGAACCTCTGGAGAGAAGGACTTTTGTAATATACCACCAGCATGGGTTCAGGGATAGTAAATCATGCCTCACAGGTTTAATGGAATTCTACGACCAGGCAACAAAAATTTGGCAAGAAAGAGAAGGGTGGGCAGACTGTATATTATTGGACACGGTACCCAAAAAGAGGCTGTTACAAAAGTTGGAGAAACAGGCAGGAGTAAAAGACGCGGTGTTCCAATTGATAAGGGAGTATCTAAGCAACGTGACATAGCGAGTAACTGTGAAGGGGGAGACCTCAGAGTGACGAGATGTCACAGGCGGAATCCCACAGGGCTCTGTACTCGAACCCATCCTGTTTTTGATATATATAGGTAAATGATCTTCCAGAGGGTATAGACTCATTCTTCTCAATGTTTGCTGATGATGCTAAAATTATGAGGGAAGGATAAAGATAGAGTAAGATAGAGACTAAAAGACGACATTGAGAGACTGCCGAAATAATCCAGAAAATGGCTACTAAAGTTTAACTCAAGGTAAGTGTTACGTTACTATTAGGTTACTATTAAGTGTGTTATTATTACTATTAAGTTACTATTACTATTAGTTACTAATAGTAAGTGTTACTAGTACTATTAGTTACTAATTTACTATTATTACTGTTACTAATATTAGGTGAAGAGAGCAGGAGGCCGAGCATAGGGTACCATTTAAGAGGTGAAATCCTATAGAAACTTGTGTAAGGAATCGTTCAGAAGCTTGTATACCACATTTATCAGACCAATCCTAGAGTATGCAGTGCCAGCCTTGAGTCCATACTTAATTAAACACAAGACAAAGTTAGAGAAAATTCAGAGGTATTCCACCAGAGTAGCTGAGAGGTATGAGTTACGAGGAAAGGCTAAGGGAGCCTCTGTCTCCCCCGAGAGACCCATAGACACTTCAAGATGTTACACAACTAAGGATTACATTTTCTCCAATCCTCTACCACTTACGGGCTACTCATGCCCATGCCACCTCTAGTGGTGACTTAATCTTCAACAACAACAACATACGGGAACTAAACCTGAAGATCCTGGAAGAGAAAAGTGTTCGGGGAGACATGATCATCAACTACAAAATTCACAGAGGAATTAACAGGGTAGATAAATAAAATATTTAGCACATTTGTACACGAACACAGATGGAAACTTAGTACTCAAAGGAGCCACAGAGACATTAGAAAGAATTTAGTGTCAGCAGATGGAATGTGTTAGGCAGTGATGTGGTGGAGGCTGACTTCATACACAGTTTCAAATGTAAATATGATAAGAGCCCAGTAGGCTCAGGATCCTATACACCAGTTCATAGACCATTGATCTTGGTATACCCGACCACCATAACCACACGAATGTATTACCAGGCGGCCAAAGTCCCTTTGCACACCTGACCGACATTATGTCTGGCATCCAGTTCACAAGTTTTCTGGCATCACATCCAATGCCACGATAGTCCTTGGCATTATTTGCCGTCTTGGTCCACAGGGTCATATCCCTAAAGTGTCATCGGAATATGAGGCCACAATAGCCCATGGTATGCTAGGCCACCACAGTCCCAGGCCACCACATTCCCACTCCACCATAGTCCATGAAATCCAAGGCCACAACAGACCCTGAAATCGTAGCCCAAAATAGATCCTTAGATCCTATGCCACCATAAGCAACTGCTTCCCTGCCACGATAGTCCCAAGTATCAAAGGCCACCGAGGTCTCAGCCACTAAGTTTCCTGGCATCCCAGACCACCATCGTCCCTTGGATCACAGACGAAAATAGCCAGTGGCATCCCAGGCCACCGCAGTCACTGGTATCCGAGGCCACCATTGTCTTTGGGACGATATACGACCATAGCACAGGCATGTCAGGCAAGTATAGTTCATGGAACAACTGGCCAGCATAGTCCCTGGCATTTCATCCCAGACCACTATAGTCAGTGAAACGACCGGCTACCATAGTCTCTTGCTACCCAGGCCAATATTGTCCCTTTGCTTCCTAGGCGAAACAGTCACTGGGATTGCGGACTACCTTACTCTCTGGTATCCCAGGCCGACATATTGCATGTGATCACATTTCATCGTAATCAGTTGGATCACTGATTACAGTGAAAAGGTGCCCACGTTGCACTACCCCACTTCACAGTGTCCTTGTTGCACTACCCCACTTCACAGTGTCCTTGTTGCACTACCCCACTTCACAGTGTCCTTGTTGCACTACCCCACTTCACAGTGTCCTTGTTGCACTACCCCACTTCACAGTGACCTTGTTGCACTACCCCACTTCACAGTGACCTTGTTGCTTTACCCCACTTCACAGTGTCCTTGTTGCACTACCCCACTTCACAGTGTCCTTGTTGCACTACCCCACTTCACAGTGACCTTGTTGCACTACACCACTTCACAGTGTCCTTGTTGCACTACCCCACTTCACAGTGACCTTGTTGCACTACCCCACTTCACAGTGACCTTGTTGCACTACCCCACTTCACAGTGTCCTTGTTGCTTTACCCCACTTCACAGTGACCTTGTTGCACTACCCCACTTCACAGTGACCTTGTTGCACTACCCCACTTCACAGTGACCTTGTTGCACTACCCCACTTCACAGTGACCTTGTTGCACTACCCCACTTCACAGTGTCCTTGTTGCTTTACCCCACTTCACAGTGACCTTGTTGCACTACCCCACTTCACAGTGACCTTGTTGCACTACCCCACTTCACAGTGACCTTGTTGCACTACCCCACTTCACAGTCACCTTGTTGCACTACCCCACTTCACAGTGACCTTGTTGCACTACCCCACTTCACAGTGTCCTTGTTGCTTTACCCCACTTCACAGTGACCTTTTTGCACTACCCCACTTCACAGTGACCATGTTGCACTACCCCACTTCACAGTGACCTTGTTGCACTACCCCACTTCACAGTGACCTTGTTGCACTACCCCACTTCACAGTGACCTTGTTGCACTACCCCACTTCACAGTGTCCTTGTTGCACTACCCCACTTCACCAGTGACCTTGTTGCACTACCCCACTTCACTAGTGACCTTGTTGCACTACCCCACTTCACCAGTGACCTTGTTGCACTACCCCACTTCACAGTGTCCTTGTTGCACTACCCCACTTCACAGTGTCCTTGTTGCACTACCCCACTTCACCAGTGACCTTGTTGCACTACCCCACTTCACCAGTGACCTTGTTGCACTACCCCACTTCACAGTGTCCTTGTTGCACTACCCCACTTCACCAGTGACCTTGTTGCACTACCCCACTTCACCAGTGACCTTGTTGCACTACCCCACTTCACCAGTGTCCCTGTTGCACTACCCAACTTCACCAGTGACCTTGTTGCACTACCCCACTTCTGTGTCCTTGTTGCAATACCCCACTTCACCAGTGTCCTTGTTGCACTACCCCACTTCACCAGTGACCTTGTTGCACTACCCCACTTCACAGTGACCTTGTTGCACTACCCCACTTCACAGTGTCCTTGTTGCACTACCCCACTTCACCAGTGACCTTTTTGCACTACCCCACTTCACCAGTGACCTTGTTGCACTACCCCACTTCACTAGTGACCTTGTTGCACTACCCCACTTCACTAGTGACCTTGTTGCACTACCCCACTTCACCAGTGTCCTTGTTGCACTACCCCACTTCAGTGTCCTTGTTGCACTACCCCACTTCACCAGTGACCTTGTTGCACTACCCCACTTCACCAGTGTCCTTGTTGCACTACCCCACTTCAGTGTCCTTGTTGCACTACCCCACTTCACCAGTGACCTTGTTGCACTACCCCACTTCACTAGTGACCTTGTTGCACTACCCCACTTCACTAGTGACCTTGTTGCACTACCCCACTTCACTAGTGACCTTGTTGCACTACCCCACTTCACCAGTGACCTTGTTGCACTACCCCACTTCACCAGTGACCTTGTTGCACTACCCCACTTCACTAGTGACCTTGTTGCACTACCCCACTTCACCAGTGACCTTGTTGCACTACCCCACTTCACCAGCGACCTTGTTGCACTACCCCACTTCACCAGTGACCTTGTTGCACTACCCCACTTCACTAGTGACCTTGTTGCACTACCCCACTTCACTAGTGACCTTGTTGCACTACCCCACTTCACAAGTGACCTTGTTGCACTACCCCACTTCACCAGTGACCTTGTTGCACTACCCCACTTCACCAGTGACCTTGTTGCACTACCCCACTTCACTAGTGACCTTGTTGCACTACCCCACTTCACCAGTGACCTTGTTGCACTACCCCACTTCACCAGCGACCTTGTTGCACTACCCCACTTCACCAGTGACCTTGTTGCACTACCCCACTTCACTAGTGACCTTGTTGCACTACCCCACTTCACTAGTGACCTTGTTGCACTACCCCACTTCACCAGTGACCTTGTTGCACTACCCCACTTCACCAGCGACCTTGTTGCACTACCCCACTTCACCAGTGACCTTGTTGCACTACCCCACTTCACTAGTGACCTTGTTGCACTACCCCACTTCACCAGCGACCTTGTTGCACTACCCCACTTCACCAGTGACCTTGTTTCACTACCCCACTTCACTAGTGACCTTGTTGCACTACCCCACTTCACTAGTGACCTTGTTGCACTACCCCACTTCACCAGTGTCCTTGTTGCACTACCCCACTTCAGTGTCCTTGTTGCACTACCCCACTTCACCAGTGACCTTGTTGCACTACCCCACTTCACCAGTGTCCTTGTTGCACTACCCCACTTCAGTGTCCTTGTTGCACTACCCCACTTCACCAGTGACCTTGTTGCACTACCCCACTTCACCAGTGACCTTGTTGCACTACCCCACTTCACTAGTGACCTTGTTGCACTACCCCACTTCAATAGTGACCTTGTTGCACTACCCCACTTCACCAGTGACCTTGTTGCACTACCCCACTTCACCAGCGACCGTGTTGCACTACCCCACTTCACCAGTGACCTTGTTGCACTACCCCACTTCACTATTGACCTTGTTGCACTACCCCACTTCACTAGTGACCTTGTTGCACTACCCCACTTCACTAGTGACCTTGTTGCACTACCCCACTTCACTAGTGACCTTGTTGCACTACCCCACTTCACCAGTGACCTTGTTGCACTACCCCACTTCACCAGCGACCTTGTTGCACTACCCCACTTCACCAGTGACCTTGTTGCACTACCCCACTTCACTAGTGACCTTGTTGCACTACCCCACTTCACCAGCGACCTTGTTGCACTACCCCACTTCACCAGTGACCTTGTTTCACTACCCCACTTCACTAGTGACCTTGTTGCACTACCCCACTTCACTAGTGACCTTGTTGCACTACCCCACTTCACCAGTGTCCTTGTTGCACTACCCCACTTCAGTGTCCTTGTTGCACTACCCCACTTCACCAGTGACCTTGTTGCACTACCCCACTTCACCAGTGTCCTTGTTGCACTACCCCACTTCAGTGTCCTTGTTGCACTACCCCACTTCACCAGTGACCTTGTTGCACTACCCCACTTCACCAGTGACCTTGTTGCACTACCCCACTTCACTAGTGACCTTGTTGCACTACCCCACTTCACTAGTGACCTTGTTGCACTACCCCACTTCACCAGTGACCTTGTTGCACTACCCCACTTCACCAGCGACCGTGTTGCACTACCCCACTTCACCAGTGACCTTGTTGCACTACCCCACTTCACTATTGACCTTGTTGCACTACCCCACTTCACTAGTGACCTTGTTGCACTACCCCACTTCACTAGTGACCTTGTTGCACTACCCCACTTCACAGTGACCTTGTTGCACTACCCCACTTCACAGTGACCTTGTTGCACTACCCCACTTCACAGTGGCCTTGTTGCACTACCCCACTTCACCAGTGACCTTGTTGCACTACACCACTTCACAGTGACCTTGTTGCACTACCCCACTTCACCAGTGACCTTGTTGCACTACCCCACTTCACAGTGGCCTTGTTGCACTACCCCACTTCACCAGTGACCTTGTTGCACTACCCCACTTCAGTGTCCTTGTTGCAATACCTCACTTCACCAGTGACCTTGTTGCACTACCCCACTTCACTAGTGACCTTGTTGCACTACCCCACTTCACAGTGACCTTGTTGCACTACCCCACTTCACAGTGTCCTTGTTGCACTACCCCACTTCACCAGTGACCTTGTTGCACTACCCCACTTCAGTGTCCTTGTTGCAATACCTCACTTCACCAGTGACCTTGTTGCACTACCCCACTTCACAGTGACCTTGTTGCACTACCCCACTTCACAGTGTCCTTGTTGCACTACCCCACTTCACCAGTGACCTTGTTGCACTACCCCACTTCACCAGTGACCTTGTTGCACTACCCCACTTCACAGTGACCTTGTTGCACTACCCCACTTCACAGTGACCTTGTTGCACTACCCCACTTCACCAGTGACCTTGTTGCACTACCCCACTTCACAGTGACCTTGTTGCACTACCCCACTTCACCAGTGACCTTGTTGCACTACCCCACTTCACCAGTGACCTTGTTGCACTACCCCACTTTACAGTGACCTTGTTGCACTACCCCACTTCACCAGTGACCTTGTTGCACTACCCCACTTCACAGTGACCTTGTTGCACTACCCCACTTCACAGTGACCTTGTTGCACTACCCCACTTCACCAGTGACCTTGTTGCACTACCCCACTTCACAGTGACCTTGTTGCACTACCCCACTTCACCAGTGACCTTGTTGCACTACCCCACTTCACAGTGACCTTGTTGCACTACCCCACTTCACCAGTGACCTTGTTGCACTACCCCACTTCACTAGTGACCGTGTTGCACTACCCCACTTCACTAGTGACCTTGTTGCACTACCCCACTTCACCAGTGTCCTTGTTGCACTACCCCACTTCAGTGTCCTTGTTGCACTACCCCACTTCACCAGTGACCTTGTTGCACTCCCCCACTTCACCAGTGACCTTGTTGCACTACCCCACTTCACCAGTGGCCTTGTTGCACTACCCCACTTCACCAGTGACCTTGTTGCACTACCCCACTTCACCAGTGGCCTTGTTGCACTACCCCACTTCACCAGTGACCTTGTTGCACTACCCCACTTCACCAGTGACCTTGTTGCACTACCCCACTTCACCAGTGACCTTGTTGCACTACCCCACTTCACCAGTGACCTTGTTGCACTACCCCACTTCACCAGTGACCTTGTTGCACCATTGCACTACCTCGCAGACCTGAGTGCACTGCTCCACACACAATATTCCACACATTCATATCACAGATTTATTTTTTCCATAAAATAATATCATAGAGCACTCTAATCCTCTCCCGGACAGCCAATCACCTCTTTTATCCTCCAGTCACTATTGAATGTTACCCGGCCTCACTGTTTTTATAGTACGGTTTATAATGAAGAACCACACATCCGGACCCCGGTAATCCTCATGTCACTGTTCCACACTGTAAAGACCTATGGATAAAAATAAAATATCCAGAATTATTTGTTGATTTATCTTGCTGGGTCCCGTTTGGTTAAGTAGTTGAGTTGTGGTGAGCTTACTATGGAGAGGTTGTCTGCTCGAAGGTGTACACAGAATAATGGCAAATTAAATTCCATGAAATATAAATATCTCTTAAGACGAGAGATTAAAAATTATTTTCTGTATTCTACGGAAAGAAGAAATGTAATAGGTTGTGATTCAAATATATATATGGATAAAAATGTATACTAACTCTGAACATATAAATGTAAATATCTGTCAATCAGTCTGTCTGCCTGTCTATTCGTCTGTTCGATGATGGAGATGAGAAGCTTGGGGATAGGTTTGACCACCTTTACCCGGTTATTACAGTGGGGTACACTCCCAACATGGGTGGGTCAGCATGACAGAATAAAATGGCATGTGACACCGTGATAAGATTGCCATCACGATAAATCTAATAATGCCATTATGACACGAATGTGATTTATTATTTTTGTGGCTACACTGTAAAGTTTGTAAGGAGGAGAGTAAAAGAAAGAAAGAGAGAGAGAGAGAGAGAGAGAGAGAGAGAGAGAGAGAGAGAGAGAGAGAGAGAGAGAGAGAGAGAGAGAGAGAGAGAGAGAGAGAGAGAGAGAGAGAGAGAGTAGTGTAGACAATTTAGACAGACAGGAAACAGACAGACAGACAGAACCTTGCCTCGCAGAGAACCCCTACTCTTTTGATATGAATAAAACTTTAAATCAATCTCAACAGAAATAAACAATTATGAACTTAAATAAAGATTTAATAAAGCCCTTGGTCGTCCTGGTACCATATGGAAGGTGGGAGCGTACGGACTAATGAATCCTTTCATTTACCTTTATTATTATAAAGGTTTGCTCCTCCATGCCTCCAGGCATCACCCATTACCGTTAATAGTATTATTAAACCACTGACGTCTCTCTCACTGCTCCACAGTGAGCGCCTCCTCCAACACCATTTAAGTTTACAGCCCTGATTAACTGCAGATTTATATCTGTCCTTGCCAACGTTACCATGGCGTTACCATTGACGTTACCATTGACGTTACCATTGTCTAGACTTTAATATAACATTCAGAACCTCTACATGTGACGTTACCATGGACCACACCATAATACAGCATTAAGAACCTCTTCATGTGACGTTACCATGGACCACACCATAATACAGCATTAAGAACCTCTTCATGTGACGTTACCATGGACCACACCATAATACAGCATTAAGAACCTCTTCATGTGACGTTACCATGGACCACACCATAATACAGCATTAAGAACCTCTACATGTGACGTTACCATGGACCACACTATAATACAGCATTAAGAACCTCTACATGTGACGTTACCATGAACCACACCATAATACAGCATTGAGCGCCGGAGAACATGTTCAATAGAGCCAAAGAGTCAGATGAAACCTGACAGTTCAGCTCGTGTCCGCCCCACCGCCTAAACTACTCGGTAGTTGCCAGGGTTAAACATGGTGGACGAACTGCTTCTCATCGCCTACATTCTCACTGTTACATCAGTGACTCAGACACAACTATAAATTACAATTTAAGAAACTGTTGCATTTCCTGAATGCAACATAAGTTTCAAGGGTCTGTGGACACTCGAAGATTGATATTTGCATGCTGAGATTTCCTATCATGAAATGTAATATTGAGAAACTATCACATAGGTTATTTTCATACTTTATTTACACGCTTTCTGAAAGGCATTTTGTTTTACGTTATTATTAACGTTTTGAATTAAAACTTTATCTGTCTTGATAAATCAACAAAGAATTAACTGAATGTGTAAAACAAAACATTCTCATAGTAGACTGCTGACCTAATATTGCATTATCTATATAAATACAAATGTAAACGTTCGTTTGATCAAAATCTCAAATTTCCGAAAGTTCTTCACCGATTTCTTTGAAATTTTGACACAACTTTCCATTCGAATACGAGCATGTTTGTATATACCTCCTATATACATGTCAAACCTGTAACAGGGAAAAACATGCTCTTTTTAAACAGTGTAATTTCATGTGAGTGCATGGCGGGGAGGGCGAGGGGCTGGGGGAGGGGGGGAATGATGGGATGAACGAGGGGACGGAAGGGTGGAGAATGGTTGGGAGGACGAGGGGATGGAAGGGTAGACGAGGGCACTTTCTCTTTTCTTTCTTTTCCATTTAACCAAACTGAGCCACAGCATCGCGTGCCCAGGTACAGCTCGTTATATAAAAGTGTTCGATATATATTTTATATTCTAATTATTACAGCAACACTTGATGGTAACACTTGTGAAAGTGACGTGTAACCAGTCAGGTCAGGTTACTGAACTGTATTTTTAGTAACATCATCCAACCTAACATCATGTGGGGAGGCTAACATCTGAGTAGACACCGCTTCAGATACGTAGTCCTGAGGTTCGGGGTTCGATTCTCGATGGAGGCGGAAACAAATGAGCAGAGAATCTTTCACCCTGATGATCCAGTTACCTAGCAGTAAATAGGTACCTGGGAGTTAGACAGCTGCTACGGGCTGCTTCCTGGGGATGTGTAACAGAAAGGAGGCCTGATCGAGGACCGGGCCTCGGGGATGCTAAACCCTGAAATCATCTCAAGATAACCTCAATGATCCTGGTGTGTGCTGGTAAACGCTCGGAAGTGTAGCACGCACGGTACTATAGCCCGTAAAGTACTGTACCATGCAAGACATTGAAACACGGATGGTACTGTAGCACGCACGGTACTATAGACCAAACGGAAAGGTACTATGCAAGATATTGACGCAAGGTACTCTACAAGGTATCACGCACGGTACTGTATCGGGCTTGGTACTGTAGCACGCACAGTTCTGTAGTACGAAAAGTACTGTAGTATGCAAGGTACTGTTGTACGCACGAGACTGGGGCAGACAGTGTACTGTAGCACGCTCGGTACTGTAACAGGCACGGTAGTGTATCACGCACGGAACTCTAACACACACCGTACTGAAGCACGAACGGTACTGTAACTCGCTCGGTACTGTATCTCGCTCGGTACTGTTGCAGGCACGATACTGTTGCAGACAGTGTACTGTAGCACGCACGGTACTATAGCACTCACGGTACTGTAACAGGCACGGTACTGTAGCAGGCACGGTAGTGTAGCACGCACGGTATTGTAGCAGGAACGGTAGTGTAGCACGCACGATAGTGTAGCACGCACGGTAGTGTAGCACGCACGGTACTGTAGCAGGCACGGTAGTGTAGCACGCATGGTAGTGTAGCACGCATGGTACTGTAGCACGCATGGTACTGTAGCACGCATGGTACTGTAGCAGGCACGGTACGGTAACAGGCACGGTACTGTAGCAGGCACGGTAGTGTAGCAGGCACGGTGCTGTAACAGGCACGGTAGTGTAGCACGCACGGTACTGTAGCAGGCACGGTAGTGTAGCAGGCACGTACTGTAGCACGCATGGTAGTGTAGCAGGCACGGTACTGTAACAGGCACGGTAGTGTAGCAGGCACGGTACTGTAGCAGGCACGGTAGTGTAGCACGCACGGTACTGTAACAGGCACGGTAGTGTAGCAGGCACGGTACTGTAACAGGCACGGTAGTGTAGCAGGCACGGTACTGTAACAGGCACGGTAGTGTAGCACGCACGGTACTGTAACAGACACAGTACTGTAGCAGGCACGGTAGTGTAGCACGCACGGTACTGTAACAGGCACAGTACTGTAGCAGGCACAGTAGTGCAGCACGCACGGTAGTTTAGCAGGCACGGTACTGTAGCAGGCACGGTAGTGTAGCAGGCACGGTAGTGTAGCACGCACGGTACTGTAGCAGGCACGGTACTGTAGCAGGCACGGTAGTGTAGCAGGCACGGTAGTGTAGCAGGCACGGTAGTGTAGCACGCACGGTACTGTAGCAAGCACGGTAGTGTAGCAGGCACGGTACGGTAGCAGGCACGGTACTGTAGCAGGCACGGTAGTGTAGCAGGCACGGTACTGTAGCAGGCACGGTAGTGTAGCAGGCACGGTAGTGTAGCACGCACGGTACTGTAGCAGGCACGGTACTGTAGCAGGCACGGTAGTGTAGCAGGCACGGTAGTGTAGCAGGCACGGTACTGTAACAGGCACGGTACTGTATCAGGCACGGTACTATAGCAGGCACGGTACTGTAGCAGGCACGGTACTGTAGCAGGCACGGTAGTGTAGCACGCACGGTAGTGTAGCACGCACGGTAGTGCAGCAGGCACGGTAGTGTAGCAGGCACGGTAGTGTAGAAGGCACGGTAGTGTAGCACGCACGGTACTGTAGCAGGCACGGTAGTGTAGCAGGCACGGTAGTGTAGCATGCACCGTACTGTAGCCCGCACCGTACTGTAGCACGCACCGTACTGTAGCATGCACCGTACTGTAGCACGCACCGTACTGTAGCACGCACCGTACTGTAGCACACACCGTACTGTAGCACGCACCGTACTGTAGCACGCACCGTACTGTAGCACGCACCTTACTGTAGCATGCACCGTACTGTAGCACGCACCGTACTGTAGCACGCACCGTACTGTAGCATGCACCGTACTGTAGCACGCACCGTACTGTAGCACGCACCGTACTGTAGCACGCACCGTATTGTAGCACGCACCGTACTGTAGCACGCACCGTACTGTAGCATGCACCGTACTGTAGCATGCACCGTACTGTAGCACGCACCGTACTGTAGCATGCTCCGTACTGTAGCACGCACCGTACTGTAGCACGCACCGTACTGTAGCACGCACCGTATTGTAGCACGCACCGTACTGTAGCATGCACCGTACTGTAGCATGCACCGTACTGTAGCACGCACCGTACTGTAGCACGCACCGAACTGTAGCATGCACCGTACTGTAGCACGCACCGTACTGTAGCATGCACCGTACAGTATCACGGTACTGTACAACCCGTTCTCGCCCTTGCTTTTAGTCAATATTGGCTTATTTAATACGTGCATATGTGACATACTAATTGATTGTGAATATTTTAGTTTACCTTGAAAAGCTTCATAGAAAACACCGACCTCACCTAACCTTCTTAGTATCTTAAGATAAGCATCTTATTGCTTCTTAATTACAATTATTACTTAACCTATCAACGGTATAAGCTAAGTAATAATTGTAATTAAGAAGAAATAAGATGCTTATCTTAACATACTAAGAAGGTTAGGTGAGGTCGGTGTTTTCTATGAAGCTTCTCAAGGTAAACTAAAATATTCACAATCAATTAGTATGTCACATATGCACTTATTAAATAAGCCAATATTGACTATAAGCAAGTGCGAGAACGGGTTGTACTGTAGCACACACGGTACTGTAACACGCATGGTACTGTAGCATGCACGGTACTGTAGCCCACACGGTACAAAAAAAAGAACGGTACTGTAGCACGCACGGTACTGTAACATGCACGGTACTGTAGCCCACAGGGTACTGTAACACGCACGGTACTGTAGCCCACACGGTACTGTGACACGCACGGTACTGTAGCACGCACCGTACTTATAATCTTTAGTTTCTCACGCTCCTTGCTCCAAGCTTTACCTTTTCTCATCACTTGAGGCTCTCTCCTTTTTAATCAGCCCCCCCCCCTCTTCCACCCCAGGTGGTAGGGTATTAAGTTACTCCAGTGATTACAAAGTTTACTTTATTGAATATTCTTGAGAGAATATTCTGGCGTATATATGCTGACATGTATACTCAAGTGTTGATATTTTCCGTGTAGTTGATACAGGAGACCAGGACAACCAGGTATTATTATATGATATAAGGTAACGTTAAGTTTCTTTAGAATATGTTTGTGTCAATGTTGACCTCCATGTATCCAATGGTGTGATATTGTTTATCATGAGTGTATCATATGTGTAGACCTTACATGTGGTGAACGAAGACCTTACATGTGGTGGCCTGAAGACCTTACATGTGGTGGCCTGAAGACCTTACATGTGGTGGCCTGAAGACCTTACATGTGGTGCCTGAAGACCTTACATGTGGTGCCTGAAGACCTTACATGTGGTGCCTGAAGACCTTACATGTGGTGCCTGAAGACCTTACATGTGGTGGCCTGAAGATCTTACATTTGGTGGCCTGAAGACTGAAGACCTTACATGTGGTGCCTGAAGACCTTACATGTGGTGCCTGAAGACCTTACATGTGGTGGCCTGAAGACCTTACATGTGGTGAACGAAGACCATACATGTGGTGCCTGAAGACCTTACATGTGGTGCCTGAAGACCTTACATGTGGTGCCTGAAGACCTTACATGTGGTGGCCTGAAGATCTTACATGTGGTGCCTGAAGACCTTACATGTGGTGCCTGAAGACCTTACATGTGGTGGCCTGAAGACCTTACATGTGGTGGCCTGAAGACCTTACATGTGGTGGCCTGAAGACCTTACATGTGGTGGCCTGAAGACCTTACATGTGGTGGCCTGAAGACCTTACATGTGGTGGCCTGAACACCTTACATGTGGTGGCTGAAGACCTTACATGTGGTGGCTGAAGACCTTACATATGGTGCCTGAAGACCTTACATGTGGTGCCTGAAGACCTTACATGTGGTGCCTGAAGACCTTACATGTGGTGCCTGAAGACTTTACATGTGGTGCCTGAAGACCTTACATGTGGTGCCTGAAGACCTTACATGTGGTGCCTGAAGACCTTACATGTGGTGCCTGAAGACCTTACATGTGGTGGCCTGAAGATCTTACATTTGGTGGCCTGAAGACTGAAGACCTTACATGTGGTGCCTGAAGACCTTACATGTGGTGCCTGAAGACCTTACATGTGGTGGCCTGAAGACCTTACATGTGGTGAACGAAGACCATACATGTGGTGCCTGAAGACCTTACATGTGGTGCCTGAAGACCTTACATGTGGTGCCTGAAGACCTTACATGTGGTGGCCTGAAGATCTTACATGTGGTGCCTGAAGACCTTACATGTGGTGCCTGAAGACCTTACATGTGGTGGCCTGAAGACCTTACATGTGGTGGCCTGAAGACCTTACATGTGGTGGCCTGAAGACCTTACATGTGGTGGCCTGAAGACCTTACATGTGGTGGCCTGAAGACCTTACATGTGGTGGCCTGAACACCTTACATGTGGTGGCTGAAGACCTTACATGTGGTGGCTGAAGACCTTACATATGGTGCCTGAAGACCTTACATGTGGTGCCTGAAGACCTTACATGTGGTGCCTGAAGACCTTACATGTGGTGCCTGAAGACCTTACATGTGGTGCCTGAAGACCTTACATGTGGTGGCCTGAAGACCTTACATGTGGTGGCCTGAAGACCTTACATGTGGTGCCTGAAGACCTTACATGTGGTGCTTGAAGATCTTACATGTGTTGCCTGAAGACCTTACATGTGGTGCCTGAAGACCTTACATGTGGTGGCCTGAAGACCTTACATGTGGTGCCTGAAGACCTTACATGTGGTGCCTGAAGACCTTACATGTGGTGCTTGAAGATCTTACATGTGTTGCCTGAAGACCTTACATGTGGTGCCTGAAGACCTTACATTAGGTGCCTGAAGACCTTACATGTGGTGCCTGAAGATCTTACATGTGGTGCCTGAAGACCTTACATGTGGTGCCTGAAGACCTTACATGTGGTGCCTGAAGACCTTACATGTGGTGCCTGAAGACCTTACATGTGGTGCCTGAAGACCTTACATGTGGTGCCTGAAGACCTTACATATGGTGGCCTGAAGACCTTACATGTGGTGCCTGAAGACCTTACATGTAGGTGCCTGAAGACCTTACATGTGGTGCCTGAAGACCTTACATGTGGTGCCTGAAGACCTTACATGTGGTGCCTGAAGACCTTACATGTGGTGCCTGAAGACCTTACATGTGGTGCCTGAAGACCTTACATGTGGTGCCTGAAGACCTTACATGTGGTGGCCTGAAGACCTTACATGTGGTGGCCTGAAGACCTTACATGTGGTGCCTGAAGACCTTACATGTGGTGGCCTGAAGACCTTACATGTGGTGCCTGAAGACCTTACATGTGGTGCCTGAAGACCTTACATGTGGTGGCCTGAAGACCTTACATGTGGTGCCTGAAGACCTTACATGTGGTGGCCTGAAGACCTTAACATGTGGTGCCTGAAGACCTTACATGTGGTGGCCTGAAGACCTTACATGTGGTGCCTGAAGACCTTACATGTGGTGCCTGAAGACCTTACATGTGGTGCCTGAAGACCTTACATGTGGTGCCTGAAGACCTTACATGTGGTGGCCTGAAAGACCTTACATGTGGTGCCTGAAGACCTTACATGTGGTGCCTGAAGACCTTACATGTGGTGCCTGAAGACCTTACATGTGGTGCCTGAAGACCTTACATGTGGTGCCTGAAGACCTTACATGTGGTGCCTGAAGACCTTACATGTGGTGGCCTGAAGACCTTACATGTGGTGGCCTGAAGACCTTACATGTGGTGCCTGAAGACCTTACATGTGGTGCCTGAAGACCTTACATGTGGTGCCTGAAGACCTTACATTAGGTGCCTGAAGACCTTACATGTGGTGCCTGAAGATCCTTACATGTGGTGCCTGAAGACCTTACAATGTGGTGCCTGAAGACCTTACATGTGGTGCCTGAAGACCTTACATGTGGTGCCTGAAGACCTTACATGTGGTGCCTGAAGACCTTACATGTGGTGCCTGAATTACCTTACATGTGGTGCCTGAAGACCTTACATGTGGTGCCTGAAGACCTTACATGTGGTGCCTGAAGACCTTACATGTGGTGCCTGAAGACCTTACATGTGGTGCCTGAAGACCTTACATGTGGTGCCTGAAGACCTTACATGTGGTGGCCTGAAGACCTTACATGTGGTGCCTGAAGACCTTACATGTGGTGCCTGAAGACCTTACATGTGGTGCCTGAAGACCTTACATGTGGTGGCCTGAAGACCTTACATGTGGTGGCCTGAAGACCTTACATGTGGTGGCCTGAAGACCTTACATGTGGTGCCTGAAGACCTTACATGTGGTGGCCTGAAGACCTTACATGTGGTGCCTGAAGACCTTACATGTGGTGCCTGAAGACCTTACATGTGGTGCCTGAAGACCTTACATGTGGTGCCTGAAGACCTTACATGTGGTGCCTGAAGACCTTACATGTGGTGGCCTGAAGACCTTACATGTGGTGGCCTGAAGACCTTACATGTGGTGCCTGAAGACCTTACATGTGGTGGCCTGAAGACCTTACATGTGGTGCCTGAAGACCTTACATGTGGTGCCTGAAGACCTTACATGTGGTGCCTGAAGACCTTACATGTGGTGCCTGAAGACCTTACATGTGGTGCCTGAAGACTTTACATGTGGTGCCTGAAGACCTTACATGTGGTGGCCTGAAGACCTTACATGTGGTGGCCTGAAGACCTTACATGTGGTGCCTGAAGACCTTACATGTGGTGCTTGAAGATCTTACATGTGTTGCCTGAAGACCTTACATGTGGTGCCTGAAGACCTTACATGTGGTGGCCTGAAGACCTTACATGTGGTGCCTGAAGACCTTACATGTGGTGCCTGAAGACCTTACATGTGGTGCTTGAAGATCTTACATGTGTTGCCTGAAGACCTTACATGTGGTGCCTGAAGACCTTACATTAGTGCCTGAAGACCTTACATGTGGTGCCTGAAGATCTTACATGTGGTGCCTGAAGACCTTACATGTGGTGCCTGAAGACCTTACATGTGGTGCCTGAAGACCTTACATGTGGTGCCTGAAGACCTTACATGTGGTGCCTGAAGACCTTACATGTGGTGCCTGAAGACCTTACATGTGGTGCCTGAAGACCTTACATGTGGTGCCTGAAGACCTTACATTAGTGCCTGAAGACCTTACATGTGGTGCCTGAAGACCTTACATGTGGTGCCTGAAGACCTTACATGTGGTGCCTGAAGACCTTACATGTGGTGCCTGAAGACCTTACATGTGGTGCCTGAAGACCTTACATGTGGTGCCTGAAGACCTTACATGTGGTGCCTGAAGACCTTACATGTGGTGGCCTGAAGACCTTACATGTGGTGGCCTGAAGACCTTACATGTGGTGGCCTGAAGACCTTACATGTGGTGGCCTGAAGACCTTACATGTGGTGCCTGAAGACCTTACATGTGGTGCCTGAAGACCTTACATGTGGTGGCCTGAAGACCTTACATGTGGTGCCTGAAGACCTTACATGTGGTGGCCTGAAGACCTAACATGTGGTGCCTGAAGACCTTACATGTTGTGGCCTGAAGACCTTACATGTGGTGCCTGAAGACCTTACATGTGGTGGCCTGAAGACCTTACATGTGGAGCCTGAAGACCATACATGTGGTGCCTGAAGACCTTACATGTGGTGGCCTAAAGACCTTACATGTGGTGCCTGAAGACCTTACATGTGGTGCCTGAAGACCTTACATGTGGTGCCTGAAGACCTTACATGCGGTGGCCTGAAGACCTTACATGTGGTGCCTGAAGACCTTACATGTGGTTGCCTGAAGACCTTACATGTGGTGGCCTGAAGACCTTACATGTGGTGGCCTGAAGACCTTACATGTGGTGCCTGAAGACCTTACATGTGGTGCCTGAAGACCTTACATGTGGTGCCTGAAGACCTTACATTAGTGCCTGAAGACCTTACATGTGGTGCCTGAAGATCTTACATGTGGTGCCTGAAGACCTTACAAGTGGTGCCTGAAGACCTTACATGTGGTGCCTGAAGACCTTACATGTGGTGCCTGAAGACCTTACATGTGGTGCCTGAAGACCTTACATGTGGTGCCTGATTACCTTACATGTGGTGCCTGAAGACCTTACATGTGGTGCCTGAAGACCTTACATGTGGTGCCTGAAGACCTTACATGTGGTGCCTGAAGACCTTACATGTGGTGCCTGAAGACCTTACATGTGGTGCCTGAAGACCTTACATGTGGTGCCTGAAGACCTTACATGTGGTGCCTGAAGACCTTACATGTGGTGGCCTGAAGACCTTACATGTGGTGCCTGAAGACCTTACATGTGGTGCCTGAAGACCTTACATGTGGTGGCCTGAAGACCTTACATGTGGTGGCCTGAAGATCTTACATGTGGTGCCTGAAGACCTTACATGTGGTGGCCTGAAGACCTTACATGTGGTGCCTGAAGACCTTACATGTGGTGGCCTGAAGATCTTACATGTGGTGCCTGAAGACCTTACATGTGGTGCCTGAAGACCTTACATGTGGTGCCTGAAGACCTTACATTTGGTGCCTGAAGACCTTACATGTGGTGGCCTGAAGACCTTACATGTGGTGCCTGAAGACCTTACATGTGGTGGCCTGAAGACCTTACATGTGGTGCCTGAAGACCTTACATGTGGTGGCCTGAAGACCTTACATGTGGTGCCTGAAGACCTTACATGTGGTGCCTGAAGACCTTACATGTGGTGCCTGAAGACCTTACATGTGGTGCCTGAAGACCTTACATGTGGTGCCTGAAGACCTTACATGTGGTGCCTGAAGACCTTACATGTGGTGGCCTGAAGACCTTACATGTGGTGCCTGAAGACCTTACATGTGGTGGCCTGAAGACCTTACATGTGGTGCCTGAAGACCTTACATGTGGTGCCTGAAGACCTTACATGTGGTGCCTGAAGACCTTACATGTGGTGCCTCAAGAAAGTATTAGTTAGCAGTGGAGAGGAACTTGCAGTGTTGCTAGTTATTGTTTCAAATGTTGAAGAGTCTTGCCCTAACGTAATTATCATCAGAATTTTGTCGGCAATAGATGTAAATATTGATAGCTCACCATATTTACATTAATTTGTAAATATCATGAAAATCAATATTTGCATCTGATTTACATCATCAGATGTAAATATTATTCAGTAAACGTGTTACTCTCATCGCTAATTGGTATTAAGCCCCATTTTGTACTTTGTGAACTTTTAATTATTTAAACTGTTATTTTATTTAAATGTTATCAAGCACGAAGAGCCACACATCTATGGATCATTGAATATAATCAGCAGACTGCTAGATGTTAATACTGCTCGGCTTAGACTCGGCTATAAGTATCTCTGGGAATGTTCGTTACCTACTTATGTAGACCTTACCAGGGTACAGCACACAAACGGTACACCGAACCCCACAAGTGGAGCACCAAGAAGGTACCGCAAGAACATAATTAGTACCACCCATATAAAATAAACATAGAAATACAGACCCTATACATATAGAACATATAAATACAGAACTAATGAACCGAATATAAAATATCACTGATCATAGACAGGGAATATGACATACTAAGGAAACATAACACACACAAGGCCCCCAACAAACGGAGCCCGTTACCACCAATAAACCGGAGCCCGTTACCACCAATAAACCGGAGCCCGTTACCACCAATAAACCGGAGCCCGTTACCACCAATAAACCGGAGCCCGTTATCACCAATAAACCGGAGCCCGTTACCACCAATAAACCGGAGCCCGTTACCACTAATAAACCGGAGCCCGTTACCACCAATAAACCGGAGCCCGTTACCACCAATAAACCGGAGCCCGTTACCACCAATAAACCGGAGCCCGTTACCACCAATAAACCGGAGCCCGTTACCACCAATAAACCGGAGCCCGTTACCACCAATAAACCGGAGCCCGTTATCACCAATAAACCGGAGGCCGTTACCACCAATAAACCGGAGCCCGTTACCACCAATAAACCGGAGCCCGTTATCACCAATAAACCGGAGCCCGTTACCACCAATAAACCGATCAATAACACATGGCATAAAATAAAACAAAAAAGCACCCAACACGGGTACTGGTAAAACAACTAACATACATCAGTCCAACCGATACATTATATAATACAACTGACCTCGGCCAAAGGAAAGAGACACACACAAGACCAGAATGAACCCATTCCAAAGGAAGAACTGCATAACACACACAAACACTCACAATCTAGGCAAAGCGAACAAGAAAGGAGAGACACCCCCAAACCTTGCTTCAGAGCACACGCACACTGAAGGCCCAAAACAAAAGGGACAATAAAAATAAGCAGAGAACATAATTAAGCCACGTTGGACTCCGCCCAACAGGAGTACAGACGCCAACGCACTAACCAAACAAAAATGCTTACAACAATAAGACCACACACACACACACACACACACACACACACACACACACACACACACACACACACACACACACACACACACACACACACACACACACACACCAAAGCGGGACCAAAGAGCCAGAGCTCAACCCCCGCAAGCACAACTAGGTGGGTGAGTACACAACACGGAACACATCCACACCAAAGCAAGTGTAGAGAAGAAACGCACACATACATACAGTAGGGAAGCCGCCGCCCCAAACCTCAAGCCAAGAATACAGGACAATGTTGGATGCCGATGCTTGCATGACCCTACACCACTGAAGCTGCAGCGACATATGCCGCGTGAACCACCGAGCAAGGATCCCGGAAACGACCGGTGTAAACAACACATCATATAGTGCAGCCGACCATGCAAGAACTCTAAAATCCGAGGCACATCATTGCTATCCAACCGATCTACCCACAATAAAAATAATTAGCCATCAACACCCCTAATGTTTTCCGCACTTTACAATACCCCCTCGGAAACGACAAGAAGAAAAACCATAACAAATCGACCTGCAAATCTGACCCACAGTATACCACATTGGGTACCACATTGGTACCGGGTACCACATTGGTACCCGGAAGCCAGTCCACCAGCCTAGAAACATTCCCACAGAAGTAAAAGACATGGAGTTGGGACTCACATTCCCCCTCAAAGGGCACAACAATCAGAAACCACAATACCCAGCAATAAACAACCGGGCATTTTTCGCCAGAGTTTCGTCGAGAAACCAATACAACAATTCCCTCTGTTTAGGGGTGAGAATCCCACACTGCCACCCAATCCAGCAACGGGTACAACCCCTTCACCTTATAAGCCAAATGACACAAATGGACTCGATACACCTCCCGACAACCAAAAGATAGAAACCCAGGAAACCGTTACGGCAAACAAACAATGAGAACAACACTGGAGTACACTGTCGGTGTAACAAAAGCCACATCCCGAGATCAGATAATTAATGTGAATCGAACAAAAATAAATGGCCAAAGAATTTAGCCCATCTCCCAACCCGAGCCCACTAAGAAAAGTCTCCCAAAATACAGACATTAACTTCATATACACATCCGCCATGCGAATCCCACACTCCTCCAAACGCTGACATAAGGAAGCCCTATGGGTGAATAGGGGGGTACCGGCCACACCACATAAAGATAAATCACCTTCTCCAGCTCCAGAGCACGGGCCCTGCTCAAAGATAGACAATAAGGTAAATACCAAACCTTTAGATAGAACTTTACAATTCACAGTCAGAGCCTGCTGTTAAAATCGTCAAGACTCTCTTTGACAGCATCCCCACCGCCACCGCTGCCACCGAGCGAGAAACTGCCGCCCAATTAAACCGCAATAATTCGTAATAAGAATTGAACCAGGTTATTCAAAGCATGGGGGACAGACCACACCACTGGCAACCATGACCTTTCCCAAGACTCCGTGCCAGCCCAGTACCCTAACTCCATGATACACAACTTTCGACAATTTATGACAGCCCCCCCCCCCCCGTGGCCAACTCAAAGCTGTGCAGCACGTCCTGTACACCAACCCCCGAAGCAACAGAAACAGACGTAACATCCTCATATCCACATAAACGCAGGTCAAACTCATTGGGCAACCGTGGGGAAACGATTGAACTACAACCCTGCAATGCCCGAAACAAGAGTTCCTGAAAAATAATATCCCAAAGCATCGACAAAGTGCAACCTTGCCAACTGAGGGCCCAATGACAAACATACCCCTAAACAAACCATTCACACTCACCTGACTACTACACCCCTGATACAGCATTCGCACGCAGCCCACAAACCTGGCTACAACTCCAAACCTCTCCATTACCCATAAGACAAAATCAATGGGCACCCGGTTGAAAGTTTTTGATCAGTCCAAATTGATCAATGGCGCTGAGACCCCAGACTCTGACATATAAACAATCAGATCCTGGACCAGGTTTTTACAATGTACCAAGGATCTTCCTGGCACCCCACAAAACTGTTCCCGAGACACGAGGGTGCCCACCACCTACCGGAGCCGAGTCGCCAACATCTTAGAAATAATATGATAGAAAGTAATCAGGTGCCAATTTGAAAAGAACTGCAAATCTTCAGGCTTAGAAAGCCTGAAGTGAAGTGAATGGGATCCTGTCAAAGGAGCGGTCGTAAAACAATACTGCACAACCTCCAAGAAATCTGATCCAATTATATCCCAACAGGCAATGTAAAACTCCGCCAGCACCCTATCAGACCCTGGCACCTTATCCCTCCGCAAGGACTGAACCACATCTCACACCTCCTCACAAAAGGGACACCCTCCAGACCCTAACAGTCCAAACACGACATCCCATGAGAACAAAACCTTAGAAAAAAACTCCTCTAAACCCTGATCCTCCCCCACCCTCCTATAAAGAGCCTCAAGCTCCTGTCGAACACTGGAGCGCACACCATCTGTATTCGATAAGACCGAACCATTCATATAGAGACCAGTCATCAAAACCGACTCACAGTCCTCCTTATACTTACACAGCAAGTACTGCTAAAGTTGTTCCCCAAACAATCTTTCCTCTACTCGAGCACGGACCCTGCACCGCCTCAGCCATCTCCCCCCCGCAACCCACGAATCTGTTCCTTACACAACAAAATTTCTGCAAACCTATCAAACTCTATTCACCAAGCTATGCAAACAAGTCAACCACGCCTGTAGCAAATTCAACAAACCACAACGTTCAGACGACTTCTGCTTCGCTATAGAAATAAACAACCTTTTACACTCCCCTCAAGTCCAGTCCCACCAGTCTAAGAAACAAGGGAATCTTCGTTTGCGAACCACCAACAAAGTCCACCGAACCCTGACCAATTCCAGATCCTTGGGACACTGCAACAAACTACAATTAAATTTCCACCACCGCCTCCCCACCCGTACCTGACTCCTAACCCTAGTCTCCACTACCACCGTACAGTGACCAGAGAAAACAAACGGGACCGTACAAAAGGAGTGCACAGCCCCACCGATCTTCTGAACATATAACATATCCAACTGAGAACTCGAAACACTACGTGAGACAAAAGTAAAATCCAAAGCCCCCCTCGTGGATAATGCCCGTATCCCGAAATCCAAAACTCTTCTAGCGTGTCACCCAAAGCAGGCGACTACTACAGTCAAGCGCCTACATTACACAGCTAAAATCACCCTTAAGGCCATAGAGAGAGTATTATGTCGCAGATAATGCAACACCTCTGTAGAAAAACGCACAAACAAAATTCTAACATCGTCATCATCTACCTCCATCTGCAGCACTGAAATCAGAGGCCGTTTGGAGATAAGCACCAGCGTAACCCCTTTCAACAATCTGGTAAGATTTAACAAGTTCTTATACTCATTAGCTAAACCCTGTAGCACTCCCACATCAATCACATTATTTTACTGCACGAACGCCACGTCGACGTTGTGGTACTGAAGCAACGGGATGAGACCCAATTGAGTCGCGAGTCCACGTAGCCAATTAAAGTTCAGGAAGGCTCAAATTAAATGGGGAACCATCGGGAAAGGGAAATACAGATAATTAACCGAGTGGCGGTGGCCCTGACAACACCGGGACACCACCTGGGGTATCACTGACAGCACTGGTAATAACGGGGAAGCTCAAGGAGAGCGAAACCTCCTTAGGAGGGGCGATAGATCCCCTCTTTAACACGATCCTTAAATTATGTCCCACATGATCACTGTCACTAGTGTCAACGACCCCCCATCTCTGGCCATCGGAACTGAGAAGCCCATCTAGCTGTACCAGCAAGGATGGAACCTGACCCCCGTCCCTGCTCCTTCGCAGCCACCACATCCTCCATCTTCTCCACTTGGTTTTCACCACCATGGGACCGCACCCTAGCAGTGCCCTTCTAGCGCTTCTGCATAGAAACCAGTTCAGCCACACGTGACGCATCCTGAGGCCATCAATTGGAGGGACGGGGACGAATACCCTCCATCGGAGAGTTAGCCTGAAGCACCACCCGATGTTCTGGCAACCTACGGGTGTACCGGGCACACAGCCCTCTCCCTGCCCGCATCCAGAACACGATGACGAACCGGCTCATCATCTGAGTGACCATAAGGCAGGTCACCACTAACACTTAACGCCCCCAAGGTTGCATCTGGGGAAGCAAGACGAGGGAAATCTTTCTCTCTCTGAAGAGATTAACCTGGTCAGCCAACCTTATCGTGCACGCTGCTGCCAGGTGACCAGTCAATCCACATCAAAAACTTTACTTGGTTGGCCCGAATACATACATAGTAGAGAAAACCCCATCACGGAGACCAAGGACGGCACCTGATGCTCCAGGGGCATCACCAAAGTTCGTGCACCAGTGAGCAGCCCTGCACAGTAACCGGAAGTCACCATATTCAAGCGGATGCCACGCAGCATACCACACCACCCGAACACCTATGACAACAGCACGTCTGACATTTCAAACGGTGCACAATGCACCGTTACGGAAGTTGTCGACACACTCATGTTACCCGCCCGCACCTCCTGGTAAAGGGTACGAGCGACCATCACAACAGTTGATGAACCCGAGAAACACTGCTGGAATTTTACCAGCACTCGCCGATCACTAACAAGCTGGTACCCACTAAATCTTCCAGCTTGCCCTCAAGCACCTCAACCAGCGCCAAACCAACTGACGTATATATATAAATATAAATTATAAATATAAATTAATATTATAATATATTAGCATATTGTGCATATATAGGAATAGGTGAGGATAGGTTAGGTGTGCAGGATCTGTTGGCGATTATTTGTATTTGTAGTATGCGAGTGAAGTCTTTATTGCGTTGTGGTTCGAACAAAATTCGTCAGTTTAGCACATGTTCCGGAAGTGTTCGAACGTCATCAGTTGTGATTCGTGTGTAAACCGTTTTTCATTCATTAACAGGGAGTTTAGCAGGTGCATGGAATCACTTTTGGGTCTTTGTTTGGAGGACAGGCTGATTGTGCATTGTGGTTTGAGCAACCCGTCCTTAACTTAAATCCATTACATCTAGCAGTTGACCCCAGAGACGCATTCAGAAGTTTTTACATGGTGTTCATTGAAAACTGGAATTATCTCATATATAGATTAATATTACAATATATAAGCATATGGTGCATATATAGGCATTTGTTAGGTTAGGTTAGGTGTTTAGGTTTTGTTGGCGATTATTTGTATTTGTAGTATGTGGGTGAAGCATTTACAGCGCTGTGGTTCGAGCTAAATTAGTCAGAGAAGCACCTGTTTCGGAAGTGCTCGAATGTCAGCAGTTGTGATTCGTGCAGCCCCTCCTCCAAACAAAGATCCAAAAGTGATTCCATACACCCACCAAACCCCCTGTTTATGAATGAAAAGCGGTTTACATACGACTCACAACTACTGACGTTCGAACATATCCGGAACAAGTGCTTCACTGACGAATTTTGTTCGAACTGCAACGCTGTAAATGCTTCACCCACGTACTACAAATACAAATAATCGCCAACAGAACCTAAACACCTGACCTAACCTATTCTATGCCTATTTATACACAATATACTAATATATTGTAATATTAATTTATACTTGAGAAAATTCCCGTTTTGAATGAACGATATGTTAAAATTGATGAATGCGTCTGTGGGGTTGACCGCTGAATGTAATGGACTTGAGTCGAGGATGGGTTGCTATGAGGACGGGATGGAGGAGCAAATGCGGCCACTTCCGCACTCTCTGAGGCGTTCCACCTGAGCAGCCGTAGGGTGAAGACGTGTCGTCTGACCGCTTCGGCAGTTTGGGGTGGTTGCAGTTTTCGCCGGCAGGGGGTGTGGGGGTCTCTTACCCTCCCTGTCCAGTGTTGTTGCTGCCTGGCTGCGTGCTGACGTGGCCGTTTTGACATGGGGGGCCTGGCAATTCCTCCTGTTTTGCGGGTAAATTCCGTGGGCCTGGAATTCTCGTGTAAGGCTGGTTATCCGGCCATTGAGTTAGTTATGTGCGACATGCTTCGTGTCCCGGTGGAAGCTGTGTATGGAGTTGAGCTTGTTACGGCCCACCGGGAGATTGTCAAGTTCGTGGGGGAGTGGGAGTATCGGGACTTCCTCTGGCGGAACGAAGGGCGTTCGTTGCCGGATGGCGCCGGCTCCGTTACGATCTCGGACCGAAGTGGTGCCCTGACATATGTCAGTGTGCACGGTGCGCCCCTGGAGTTCCCTGAAGACCTTCTCCGGCGCTTCTTCGGGATGTATGGTGCTGTCATCAGTGTGCGGGTGAACAAGCTTTCCTCGGGGAAGTATGCTGGGAAGCAGACGAACGTCCGTACCTTAGGTATGCGCCTGCGGTCGGATATCCCATCTTCTGTCCGGCTGCTGGGTTACTACGTTCGGGTGTATTATGCCCGGCAGCCCCGTACTTGTTTCCGGTGTGGCCAGTTAGGGCATCAGGCTGCCGGGTGCTCTGAGGCCCCTGCTGCACCCGTTAACTTATTCCGGGAAGAGGATTTCCCGCCGCTCCCTCAGGGCGTGGATTCCGGGGATGAAGAGGAGCAGGTCCCAGTCGCTGCTGATGCGGCCCCCCCTGCGTCACCCGACATGCCCCCGGTGCTTGTTGTCCCTCAGCCGAGTGCGTCTGCGTCTTCCTCGACTCCTGCTGCTGCGCCTGGTCCTGCACCTTCGCCAGGTGTTACGGCTGTGCTGGGTGTTGGGGGGGCTGTGGAGCATCCTGTTGTGTGCGGCCCGGTTCCCCATGTGGTTGAGGCTGCTGCAGTACTGCGACGGGCGTTGGTTCGCGAGGCCCGTGGTTCTGGGTCCACCTCCGGCTGTGAGGATGTGCGGCCAGTGCCCAAGCGTTCTAGGCGCTCTTCTACTGCTTGGGCTGATGTGGAGGACTACGACGCGGGTAGAGCTTCGGGAGATGGTGTGGCGATTCCGGGTGCTTAGTGCTCTACGACGCTGGTGGTGGCTGACATCCATGTGTCTGCTGTTGACGATGGTTGTGCGTCTGATTTACCTCCTGTTCTTTCTCCTGCAGAAGGTTCTACGCAGTGGGAGGTGGTTGCTCCTACAGACGTGGATGGTGTGGGTCCTAGTGTGAGCCGAGGCATCAAGCTGGTGCTGAAGAAGGATGCCAAGCGTGGGGGGTTCCAGCAGGTACACCGTTCGGTGGTTGACGAGGGGCCCTGTGAGGCAGCCGAGGAGGCTCCCAGTGCCCTGCCCATTGCCCGGCCTCATGGGAAGGAGCCTCTCCCTCTCATCTTGGCCTCCGGAGTGGCGAATGATGCTGACCATCCGTTGCGTTTTGACATTGATGACCGTGTGCGTCCTGTTCCGTGGTGCCCTTCTACCATCTGGATTCGTCGGGCTCAGTGTTTTATTGCAGGTGTGCCAGAGTTAATGCCTGATCCTCGCACGCTCAATAATGACCCTGCTTCGGAGGACCTTATGTTACTTTGGGAGGCGTATTGAATTCGATTCCCGGCGGAAGAGTGGCCGGACAAGTATGAGATCTTTTCGTAGCCTGTGTGCTTGCTGTGTGTTTGGTGTGTGCTTGGACCTGTGGTTTGTTTGAACTGTGTTGTACCTATTGTGCGCCCTTCAGGCTGGTGTTATGTTTGTTCTCTTGATCGTTGTTTTGTTGTATTTTTCATTTGTTTTTGTTGTCGGCCCTTCAGGCCGGTGTTTAGTGTCTTTGTATGAATGTGTATTGATTTGTTTTCTGCTGAAGTGTCTTGTTCTGTTTCTTGATGTTCTTTGTTGTTTCATTCTCGGTCCTTCAGGCCGGTGCATGTATGTTGTTGTGTTTGTGCCTGTTTTGTTTTCAGGTGTGCGTGGTTTGCTTGTTTATTGTTATTGTTTATTTTGGCCTCGCCTTTTGTTTACGGGGCGGATGGCTTGGTGTGTGTTTTTTGTTAATGTATTGTTTTTATATTGCTTTACCTGTTGTACGTGTTTGTTCATTATGTTTTGTTTGGACAGTATTGTGTTTGTCCTGTTATGTTTACTGCTACGCCTCTTGATGTATGTTTTGTTTTTCTGGAGGTGTTGTTTTTTGATGTTACTGTGATTGCTAGTTTGCCATTGTATTCTGTTTTGTGCTTTGATGTATGCTGTATTTTTCATGGTTTTTCTTGTGTACGTGTTTTGTTGTGCTATGCTGTCGGCCCTTCTGGCCGGTGGTCTATTGTTTTCCTTTATGTATTCTGTATTTTCATTGTATTTAAATTGCATGCTTTGCATGTAAAAATAAAAATAAAAAAATAAAAAAACTTCCGCACTCTCTGTCGGCCGACCGTGGAAAATCTATCAAAATCATTCGCTCATCCTCCGTCACTATGCGATTGAGTGCGAAACGATACGTGGATTCAAATGTTAAACAAAAGTGTAAATATTTAATTCCAAATAATCTGCTCCAGAAATCATAGCCAAATATTCCCAGTTTGCTAACTGAAGGTAGTAAATGTGGATGGTTGTAACATTTTCACCGCGGCCCAATGGTTATGGCGAAAGTGTGCAGGATAAACGTGCCAACTGTGCCACTAGCTCTCCACATACGTCAGTTGCTTAATTTAGAAAATGTATTTGAGGTCTCGAATCCATTTTTGATATGACGATGTTCTTTGAATTTTCTAACTAGCTCATAAAACTAAAGTAATTATGGGGATCAGTCCCTGAGCCCATTATGTGCATCTGTAACCCTTTCCACTACCGCCCACAGGATGGGGAGTGGGTCCACTACCGCCCACAGGATGGGGAGTGGGTCCACTACCGTCCACAGGATGGGTATGGAGTTCACTACCGCCCACAGGATGGGGAGTGGGTCCACTACCGCCCACAGGATGGGGAGTGGGTCCACTACCGTCCACAGGATGGGTATGGAGTCCACTACCGCCCACAGGATGCGTATGGGGTCCACTACCGCCCACAGGATGCGTATGGGGTCCACTACCGCCCACAGGATGGGTATAGGGTCTACTACCGTCCACAAGATGGGTGTGGGGTATACTACCGCCCACAGGATGGGTATGGGGTCCACTACCGCCCACAGAAAGAGTGTGGGGTCCACTACCGCCCACAGGATGGGTACGGGGTCCACTACCGCCCACAGGAGGGGTGTGGGGTCCACTATTGCCCACAGGAGGGGTGTGGGGTCCACTACCGCCCACAGGATGAATGTGGGGTCCACTACCGCCCACAGGATGGGTGTGGGGTGCTCAACCGCCCACAGGATGGGTGTGGGGTCTACTACCTCCCACAGGATGGGTATGGGGCCCACTACCGCCCACAAGATAGGTAAGGGTTCCACTACCGCCCATAGGATAGGTATGGGGTCCATTACCACTCACCGATGGCTAAGGGGTGCACTACCGCTCACAGGATGGGTAATGGGTTCAACACCGCCCACAGGATTAGTAAGGGGGTCCACTACCTCCCACAGGATGGGTATAGGATTCCCTACCGCCTCAGCATGGGTGTGGGTCCACTACCGCCCAGAGGAGGGGTGTGGGGTCAACGACCGCCCACAGGAAGCGCTTGGGGTCAACTACCGCTCACATGATGAATATGGGGTCCACTACCTCCCACAGGATAGGTGTGGGGTCCACTACCGCCTCAGCATTGGTGTGGGGTCCACTACCGCCCACAGGATGGGTGTGGGATCCACTACCGCTCACAGAATGGGTATAGGGTCCACGACTGCCCACAGGATGGGTGTGGGCTCCACTACCGCCCACAGGATGGGCGTGGGGTTCACTAACGCCCACAGGATGCGTGGTGGAGTCCACTACCGCCAACAGGATGAATGTGGGGTCCACTACCAACCACAGGATGGGTAAGGGGTCCACTACCGCCCACAGGACGGGTGTTGGGTCCACTACCGCCCAAAGGAAGGGTGTGGGGTCCACTACACCCACAGGAGAGGTGTGGGGTCCACGACCGCCCACAGGATAGGAATGGGGTCCACTACCGCCCACACGAAGAGTGTGGGGTCCATTACCGACCCACAGGATGGGTGAGGGGTCCACGACCGCCCACAGGATAGGAATGGGGTCCACTACCGCCCACACGAAGAGTGTGGGGTCCATTACCGACCCACAGGATGGGTGTGGGGTCCACTACCGCCTCAGCATTGGTGTGGGGTCCACGACCGCCCACAGGATGGGTGTGGGGTCTCCTACCGCTCACAAGATGGGTGAGGGGTCCACTACCGCCCACTGGAGGGGTGTGGTGTCCACTACTGCTAACAGGATGAATGTGAGGTTCACTACCACCAACAGAATGGGTGTGGGGTCCACTACCGCCCACCGGATGGGTATATGGTACACTACCGGCCACAAAATTGGTATTGGGTCCACTACCGCTCATAGGATGGGTATGGGGTCCACTACCGCCCACAGGATGGTTATGGGGTCCACGAACGCCCACAGGATGGGTATGGGGTCCACTATCGCCTCTGCATTAGTGTCGGGTACAGAACTGCCCACAGGATGGGTGTGGGATCCACTACCGCCCATAGGATGGGTATGGGGTCCACTACCGCCCATAGGATGGGTATGGGGTCCACTACTGCCCATAGGATTTGTGTGGGGTCCACTACCGCCCACAGGATGGGTGTGGGGTCCACTACCGCCGATAGGTTTGGTATGGGGTCCACTACACCCCATAGGATGGGTATGGGATCCACTACCGCCCACAGGATGGATGTGGGGTCTCCACTAACGCCCACAGGATGGATGTTGGATCCACTACCACCCACAGAATGGGTGTGGGGTCCACTACAGTCCACAAGATGGGTATGGGGTCCACTACCGCCCATAGGATGGGTATGGGGTCCACTACTGCCCAAAGGATGGGTATGGGGTCCACCCTTGCCCACAGAAAGAGTGTGGGGTCCACTGACGCCCACAAGATGGGTGAGGGGTCAACTACCGCCCACAGGATGAATGTGGGGTTCATTACCGCCCACAGGACGGGTGTGAGGTCCACTACCGCCCACAGGATGGGTATGGGGGCCGGTAGCGCCCACAGGATGTGTGTGGGGTCCACTACCGCCCATTGGATGGGTATTGGGGCCACTACCGCCCACAGGATGTGTGTGGGGTCCACAACCGCCCACAGGATGGGTATTGGGTCCACTACCGCCCATAGGATGGGTGTGGGGTCCACTACAGCCCACAGGATGGGTGTGGGGTTCACTACAGCCCACAGGATGGGTGTGGGGTCCACTACCGCCCACAGGATGTGTGTGGGGTCCACAACCGCCCACAGGATGGGTATTGGGTCCACTACCGCCCATAGGATGGGTGTGGGGTCCACTACCGCCCACAGGATGTGTGTGGGGTCCACTACCGCCCGCAGGATGAGTATTAGGTCCAGTACCGCCCATAGGATGGGTATGGGGTCCACTACCGCCCATAGGATGGGTGTGGGGTCCACTACCGCCCATAGGATGGGTATGTTGTCCACTACCGCCCATAGGATGGGTATGGGGTCCACTACCGCCCATAGGATGGGTGTGGGGTCCACTACCGCCAATAGGTTGGGTATGGGGTCCACTACCGCCCATAGGATAGGTGTGGGGTCCACTACCGCCCACAGGATGGGTATGGGGTCCACTACCGCCCATAGGATGGGTTTGGGGTCCACTACCGCCCATAGGATGGGTGTGGGGTCCACTACCGCCCACAGGATGGGTGTGGGGTCCACTACCGCCGATAGGTTTGGTATGGGGTCCACTACACCCCATAGGATGGGTGTGGGGTCCACTACCGTCCACAGGATTGGTGTGTTGTCCACTACCGCCCACAGAATGGGTGTGGTGTCTACTACCCCCCCCCCCCCCTCAGGATTAGTAAAGGTCCGCTACCACCCACAGGATGGGTATGGGGTCCACTACCACCCACAGGATGGGTGTGGTGTCTACTACCCCCCCCCCCCCTCAGGATTAGTAAAGGTCCGCTACCACCCACAGGATGGGTATGGGGTCCACTACCACCCACAGGATGGGTGTGGTGTCTACTACCCCCCCCCCCTCGGGATTAGTAAAGGTCCGCTACCACCCACAGGATGGGTATGGGGTCCACTACCACCCACAGGATGGGTGTGGTGTCTACTACCCCCCCCCCCTCAGGATTAGTAAAGGTCCGCTACCACCCACAGGACGGGTAAGGGGTTCACTACCGCCCACAGGATGGGTAAGTGGTCCACTACCGCCCACAGGATGGGAAAGGGGTCCACTACCGCCCACAGGATGGGAAAGGGGTCCACAACCGCCCACAGAATGGGTAAGGGGTTCACTACCGCCCACAGGATGGGTAAGTGGTCCACTACCGCCCACAGGATGGGTAAGGGGTCCACTACCGGCCTCAGGATGGGTAAGTGGTCCACTACCGCCCACAGGATGGGTAAGGGGTCCACTTCCGCCCACAGGATGGGTATGGGGTCCACTACCGCCCACAGGATGGGTAAGTGGTCCACTACCGCCCACAGGATGGGTAAGGGGTCCACTACCGCCCACAGGATGGGTAAGGGGTCCACTACCGCCCACAGGATGGGTAAGGGGTCCACTACCGCCCACAGGATGGGTAAGGGGTCCACTACCGCCCACAGGATGGGTAAGGGGTCCACTACCGCCCACAGGATGGGTAAGTGGTCCACTACCGCCCACAGGATGGGTAAGGGGTCCACTACCGCCCACAGGATGGGTAAGGGGTCCACTACCGCCCACAGGATGGGTAAGGGGTCCACTACCGCCCACAGGATGGGTAAGGGGTCCACTACCGCCCACAGGATGGGTAAGTGGTCCACTACCGCCCACAGGATGGGTAAGAGGTCCACTACCGCCCACAGAATGGGTAAGAGGTTCACTACCGCCCACAGAATGGGTAAGGGGTCCACTACCGCCCACAGGATGGGTAAGTGGTCCACTACCGCCCACAGGATGGGTAAGGGGTCCACTACCGCCCACAGGATGGGTAAGGGGTCCACTACCGCCCACTGGAGGGGTGTGGTGTCCACTACTGCTAACAGGATGAATGTGAGGTTCACTACCACCAACAGAATGGGTGTGGGGTCCACTACCGCCCACCGGATGGGTATATGGTACACTACCGGCCACAAAATTGGTATTGGGTCCACTACCGCCCATAGGATGGGTATGGGGTCCACTACCGCCCACAGGATGGTTATGGGGTCCACGACCGCCCACAGGATGGGTATGGGGTCCACTATCGCCTCTGCATTAGTGTCGGGTACAGAACTGCCCACAGGATGGGTGTGGGATCCACTACCGCCCATAGGATGGGTATGGGGTCCACTACCGCCCATAGGATGGGTATGGGGTCCACTACTGCCCATAGGATTTGTGTGGGGTCCACTACCGCCCACAGGATGGGTGTGGGGTCCACTACCGCCGATAGGTTTGGTATGGGGTCCACTACACCCCATAGGATGGGTATGGGATCCACTACCGCCCACAGGATGGATGTGGGGTCTCCACTAACGCCCACAGGATGGATGTTGGATCCACTACCACCCACAGAATGGGTGTGGGGTCCACTACAGTCCACAAGATGGGTATGGGGTCCACTACCGCCCATAGGATGGGTATGGGGTCCACTACTGCCCAAAGGATGGGTATGGGGTCCACCCTTGCCCACAGAAAGAGTGTGGGGTCCACTGACGCCCACAAGATGGGTGAGGGGTCAACTACCGCCCACAGGATGAATGTGGGGTTCATTACCGCCCACAGGACGGGTGTGAGGTCCACTACCGCCCACAGGATGGGTATGGGGGCCGGTAGCGCCCACAGGATGTGTGTGGGGTCCACTACCGCCCATTGGATGGGTATTGGGGCCACTACCGCCCACAGGATGTGTGTGGGGTCCACAACCGCCCACAGGATGGGTATTGGGTCCACTACCGCCCATAGGATGGGTGTGGGGTCCACTACAGCCCACAGGATGGGTGTGGGGTTCACTACAGCCCACAGGATGGGTGTGGGGTCCACTACCGCCCACAGGATGTGTGTGGGGTCCACAACCGCCCACAGGATGGGTATTGGGTCCACTACCGCCCATAGGATGGGTGTGGGGTCCACTACCGCCCACAGGATGTGTGTGGGGTCCACTACCGCCCGCAGGATGAGTATTAGGTCCAGTACCGCCCATAGGATGGGTATGGGGTCCACTACCGCCCATAGGATGGGTGTGGGGTCCACTACCGCCCATAGGATGGGTATGTTGTCCACTACCGCCCATAGGATGGGTATGGGGTCCACTACCGCCCATAGGATGGGTGTGGGGTCCACTACCGCCGATAGGTTGGGTATGGGGTCCACTACCGCCCATAGGATAGGTGTGGGGTCCACTACCGCCCACAGGATGGGTATGGGGTCCACTACCGCCCATAGGATGGGTTTGGGGTCCACTACCGCCCATAGGATGGGTGTGGGGTCCACTACCGCCCACAGGATGGGTGTGGGGTCCACTACCGCCGATAGGTTTGGTATGGGGTCCACTACACCCCATAGGATGGGTGTGGGGTCCACTACCGTCCACAGGATTGGTGTGTTGTCCACTACCGCCCACAGAATGGGTAAGAGGTTCACTACCGCCCACAGAATGGGTAAGGGGTCCACTACCGCCCACAGGATGGGTAAGTGGTCCACTACCGCCCACAGGATGGGTAAGGGGTCCACTACCGCCCACAGGATGGGTAAGGGGTCCACTACCGCCCACTGGAGGGGTGTGGTGTCCACTACTGCTAACAGGATGAATGTGAGGTTCACTACCACCAACAGAATGGGTGTGGGGTCCACTACCGCCCACCGGATGGGTATATGGTACACTACCGGCCACAAAATTGGTATTGGGTCCACTACCGCTCATAGGATGGGTATGGGGTCCACTACCGCCCACAGGATGGTTATGGGGTCCACGACCGCCCACAGGATGGGTATGGGGTCCACTATCGCCTCTGCATTAGTGTCGGGTACAGAACTGCCCACAGGATGGGTGTGGGATCCACTACCGCCCATAGGATGGGTATGGGGTCCACTACCGCCCATAGGATGGGTATGGGGTCCACTACTGCCCATAGGATTTGTGTGGGGTCCACTACCGCCCACAGGATGGGTGTGGGGTCCACTACCGCCGATAGGTTTGGTATGGGGTCCACTACACCCCATAGGATGGGTATGGGATCCACTACCGCCCACAGGATGGATGTGGGGTCTCCACTAACGCCCACAGGATGGATGTTGGATCCACTACCACCCACAGAATGGGTGTGGGGTCCACTACAGTCCACAAGATGGGTATGGGGTCCACTACCGCCCATAGGATGGGTATGGGGTCCACTACTGCCCAAAGGATGGGTATGGGGTCCACCCTTGCCCACAGAAAGAGTGTGGGGTCCACTGACGCCCACAAGATGGGTGAGGGGTCAACTACCGCCCACAGGATGAATGTGGGGTTCATTACCGCCCACAGGACGGGTGTGAGGTCCACTACCGCCCACAGGATGGGTATGGGGGCCGGTAGCGCCCACAGGATGTGTGTGGGGTCCACTACCGCCCATTGGATGGGTATTGGGGCCACTACCGCCCACAGGATGTGTGTGGGGTCCACAACCGCCCACAGGATGGGTATTGGGTCCACTACCGCCCATAGGATGGGTGTGGGGTCCACTACAGCCCACAGGATGGGTGTGGGGTTCACTACAGCCCACAGGATGGGTGTGGGGTCCACTACCGCCCACAGGATGTGTGTGGGGTCCACAACCGCCCACAGGATGGGTATTGGGTCCACTACCGCCCATAGGATGGGTGTGGGGTCCACTACCGCCCACAGGATGTGTGTGGGGTCCACTACCGCCCGCAGGATGAGTATTAGGTCCAGTACCGCCCATAGGATGGGTATGGGGTCCACTACCGCCCATAGGATGGGTGTGGGGTCCACTACCGCCCATAGGATGGGTATGTTGTCCACTACCGCCCATAGGATGGGTATGGGGTCCACTACCGCCCATAGGATGGGTGTGGGGTCCACTACCGCCGATAGGTTGGGTATGGGGTCCACTACCGCCCATAGGATAGGTGTGGGGTCCACTACCGCCCACAGGATGGGTATGGGGTCCACTACCGCCCATAGGATGGGTTTGGGGTCCACTACCGCCCATAGGATGGGTGTGGGGTCCACTACCGCCCACAGGATGGGTGTGGGGTCCACTACCGCCGATAGGTTTGGTATGGGGTCCACTACACCCCATAGGATGGGTGTGGGGTCCACTACCGTCCACAGGATTGGTGTGTTGTCCACTACCGCCCACAGAATGGGTGTGGTGTCTACTACCCCCCCCCTCAGGATTAGTAAAGGTCCGCTACCACCCACAGGATGGGTATGGGGTCCACTACCACCCACAGGATGGGTGTGGTGTCTACTACCCCCCCCCCCCTCAGGATTAGTAAAGGTCCGCTACCACCCACAGGATGGGTATGGGGTCCACTACCACCCACAGGATGGGTGTGGTGTCTACTACCCCCCCCCCTCGGGATTAGTAAATGTCCGCTACCACCCACAGGATGGGTATGGGGTCCACTACCACCCACAGGATGGGTGTGGTGTCTACTACCCCCCCCCCCCTCAGGATTAGTAAAGGTCCGCTACCACCCACAGGACGGGTAAGGGGTTCACTACCGCCCACAGGATGGGTAAGTGGTCCACTACCGCCCACAGGATGGGAAAGGGGTCCACTACCGCCCACAGGATGGGAAAGGGGTCCACAACCGCCCACAGAATGGGTAAGGGGTTCACTACCGCCCACAGGATGGGTAAGTGGTCCACTACCGCCCACAGGATGGGTAAGGGGTCCACTACCGCCCACAGGATGGGTAAGTGGTCCACTACCGCCCACAGGATGGGTAAGGGGTCCACTACCGCCCACAGGATGGGTATGGGGTCCACTACCGCCCACAGGATGGGTAAGTGGTCCACTACCGCCCACAGGATGGGTAAGGGGTCCACTACCGCCCACAGGATGGGTAAGTGGTCCACTACCGCCCACAGGATGGGTAAGGGGTCCACTACCGCCCACAGGATGGGTAAGGGGTCCACTACCGCCCACAGGATGGGTAAGGGGTCCACTACCGCCCACAGGATGGGTAAGTGGTCCACTACCGCCCACAGGATGGGTAAGGGGTCCACTACCGCCCACAGGATGAGTAAGGGGTCCACTACCGCCCACAGGATGGGTAAGGGGTCCACTACCGCCCACAGGATGGGTAAGGGGTCCACTACCGCCCACAGGATGGGTAAGTGGTCCACTACCGCCCACAGGATGGGTAAGAGGTCCACTACCGCCCACAGAATGGGTAAGGGGTTCACTACCGCCCACAGAATGGGTAAGGGGTCCACTACCGCCCACAGGATGGGTAAGTGGTCCACTACCGCCCACAGGATGGGTAAGGGGTCCACTACCGCCCACAGGATGGGTAAGGGGTCCACTACCGCCCACAGGATGGGTAAGGGGTCCACTACCGCCCACAGGATGGGTAAGTGGTCCACTACCGCCCACAGGATGGGTAAGGGGTCCACTACCGCCCACAGAATGGGTAAGGGGTTCACTACCGCCCACAGAATGGGTAAGGGGTCCACTACCGCCCAATGGATGGGAAACGGGTCCACTACCGCCTACAGAATGGGAATGGGGTCCACTAACGCCCGAAGGATAGGTATGGGGTCCACTAACGCCCACAGGATGGGTATGGGGTTTCCTATCGCCCACAGGATGGGTATGGGGTGCATAATAGACGACCTAAACTAAACAAGGCATCAGGTGGTGTTGAGCAGGTCTACCTCACAATTAATGAGGGATCATCGCCAAAAGTGTGAGGCCTTGGCAGTTGACTCCCACACGGACTTCTGCTACTTGTGAGGTGTCTGTGGGAGGTAATTGTTATTACTCCCTGTTGGTGTCTGTTTGTCATTACCCCCCCCCCTCTGTTGGTGTCTGAGTGTTATTACCCCCCCCCTGGTGGAGTCTGAGCGTTATTACCCCCCCCCCGGTGGTGTCTGTGTGTTATTACCCCCCCCGGTGGTGTCTGTGTGTTATTACCCCCCCCTGGTGGTGTCTGAGCGTTATTAGCCCCCCCGGTGGTGTCTGTGTGTTATTACCCCCCCCTGGTGGTGTCTGTGTGTTATTACCCCCCCCCCGGTGGTGTCTGTGTGTTATTACCCCCCCTGGTGGTGTCTGAGCGTTATTACCCCCCCCCCCCCGGTGGTGTCTGTGTGTTATTACCCCCCCCCTGGTGGTGTCTGTGTGTTATTACCCCCCCCCCCCCTGGTGGTGTCTGAGCGTTATTACCCCCCCCCCCCGGTGGTGTCTGTGTGTTATTACCCCCCCCCCTGGTGGTGTCTGTGTGTTATTACCCCCCCCCCTGGTGGTGTCTGTGTGTTATTACCCCCCCCCCCCTGGTGGTGTCTGTGTGTTATTACCCCCCCCCCTGGTGGTGTCTGTGTGTTATTACCCCCCCCCCTGGTGGTGTCTGTGTGTTATTACCCCCCCCCCTGGTGGTGTCTGTGTGTTATTACCCCCCGCTGGTGGTGTCTGTGTGTTATTACCCCCCCCCCGGTGGTGTCTGTGTGTTATTACCCCCCTGGTGGTGTCTGTGTGTTATTACCCCCCCCCTGGTGGTGTCTGTGTGTTATTACCCCCCCTGGTGGTGTCTGTGTGTTATTACCCCCCCCCCTGGTGGTGTCTGTGTGTTATTACCCCCCCTGGTGGTGTCTGTGTGTTATTACCCCCCCCCCCTGGTGGTGTCTGTGTGTTATTAACCCCCCCCCCCTGGTGGTGTCTGTGTGTTATTATCTCCCCCTGGTGGTGTCTGTGTGTTATTATCCCCCCCCTGGTGGTGTCTGTGTGTTATTACCCCCCCTGGTGGTGTCTGTGTGTTATTATCCCCCCCCTGGTGGTGTCTGTGTGTTATTAACCCCCCCCTGGTGGTGTCTGTGTGTTATTAACCCACCCCCTGGTGGTGTCTGTGTGTTATTACCCCCCCCTGGTGGTGTCTGTGTGTTATTACCCCCCCCCCTGGTGGTGTCTGAGCGTTATTACCCCCCCTGGAGGTGTCTGTGTGTTATTACCCCCCCCCCCTGGTGGTGTCTGTGTGTTATTACCCCCCCCCTGGTGGTGTCTGTGTGTTATTACCCCCCCCTGGTGGTGTCTGTGTGTTATTACCCCCCCCTGGTGGTGTCTGTGTGTTATTACCCCCCCCTGGTGGTGTCTGTGTGTTATTACCCCCCCCCCCTGGTGGTGTCTGTGTGTTATTACCCCCCCCCTGGTGGTGTCTGTATGTTATTACCCCCCCCCCTGGTGGTGTCTGTGTGTTATTACCCCCCCCCCCCTGGTGGTGTCTGAGCGTTATTACCCCCCTGGAGGTGTCTGTGTGTTATTACCCCCCCCCCTGGTGGTGTCTGTGTGTTATTACCCCCCTGGTGGTGTCTGTGTGTTATTACCCCCCCCCCCTGGTGGTGTCTGTGTGTTATTACCCCCCCTGGTGGTGTCTGTGTGTTATTACCCCCCCCCCCTTGGTGGTGTCTGTGTGTTATTACCCCCCCCCCTGGTGGTGTTTGTGTGTTATTAACCCCCCTGGTGGTGTCTGTGTTATTACCCCCCCCTGGTGGTGTCTGTGTGTTATTACCCCCCCCTGGTGGTGTCTGTGTGTTATTACCCCCCCCTGGTGGTGTCTGTGTGTTATTACCCCCCCCCTGGTGGTGTCTGTGTGTTATTACCCCCCCCCCCCTGGTGGTGTCTGTGTGTTATTACCCCCCCCTGGTGGTGTCTGTGTGTTATTACCCCCCCCCCCCTGGTGGTGTCTGTTACGGCCCTCTCGGGCCGCAACGGGATTCGTACTCTGATGTTATTAGAGGAAGTGGTATCCGGCCCCAAGCCAGTAGTGGCTTTCAAGGGATGAGATCCGTGACGCAAGTAACTTAAAGGGGAAGGGAAATAAAGGCAAAAACTTAAGATTATAATTATTACCATCACCAAATAAATAATATAAGATTACACTGGGGGAGGGGTATTAACACTGCACAAGGGTATTATACAATCGTCTTCTCCTGAAGACTTTGGATCCAAACTCTTGGTGCTAAGACCTCGGTGCTTTCGTGGTCTCTTGACGAATCTTTCAACCAAGCTGAGTCTACCCCAAACACAGGCCAGCCAAAACACAGGTCCACTGGGGGCACCGCCGTGGAGGCCGTCAACCACAAGTCCAGCAGGTCTGCTGGCAGGTTCCGGATCAGCAATGCTGGTCAGGCCACTCCACGAGCGATACTAGGGTAGCGCCCTAGTCAGGAGCCTCGTGTGATACCACAAATCACTCTCCTGTCGTCAATACCCCAGTGGATAATCGTCTCCAGCTGTCAGTCCCGGGTACGACGATCCTTCACTGCCGCTTCACAGGCAGGGTAACACCACAGTGTTCATCCGGGAGGCGACTCACAGCTGCTATAGCAAAGCACAAAGTATGGGGACGGCTGCCTTGGGTAGACTGACTCAACTTCCATCACAGCAGTCCCAGATCGACACTAAAACACCTCACTTACAGGCTCAGACACAAACGCCCGACATATCCACTCCATAGATGGCGTTGTAGTCTGAGCACCACCTCACCAGAGGTCAGCAGCGGCGGTGTTGTGAGCTGAACCGGACTGGAAACTGGCCCTTGTGACCAGTACACCTTGTCCTCACCAGGCGTCGTCGTCCATTTGGTGGGGGTTTCGGGAGCTGACCCACAGATGGCGCGGTTGCCACTGCTCCGTGCTCAGACGCTGGATCCGGGTCCGTAACAGTGTCTGTGTGTTATTACCCAACCCCCCTGGTGGTGTCTGTGTGTTATTACCCCCCCTGGTGGTGTCTGTGTGTTATTACCCCCCTTGGTGGAGTCTGTGTGTTATTACCCCCCCTGGTGGTGTCTGTGTGTTATTACCCCCCCCCTGGTGGTGTCTGTGTGTTATTACCCCCCCTGGTGGTGTCTGTGTGTTATTACCCCCCCCTGGTGGTGTCTGTGTGTTATTACCCCCCCCCTGGTGGTGTCTGTGTGTTATTACCCCCCCTGGTGGTGTCTGTGTGTTATTACCCCCCCCCTGGTGGTGTCTGTGTGTTATTACCCCCCTCCCCGGTGGTGTCTGTGTGTTATTACCCCCCCCCTGGTGGTATCTGTGTGTTATTACCCCCCCCCCCCCTGGTGGTGTCTGTGTGTTATTACCCCCCTGGAGGTGTCTGTGTGTTATTACCCCCCCCCTGGTGGTGTCTGTGTGTTATTACCCCCCCCCCCCCTGGTGGTGTCTGTGTGTTATTACCCCCCCCTGGTGGTGTCTGTGTGTTATTACCCCCCCCCCTGGTGGTGTCTGTGTGTTATTACCCCCCCCCCTGGTGGTATCTGTGTGTTATTACCCCCCCCCCCCCGGTGGTGTCTGTGTGTTATTACCCCCCCCTGGTGGTGTCTGAGTGTTATTACCCCCCCTGGTGGTATCTGTGTGTTATTACCCCCCCCCCCCCTGGTGGTGTCTGTGTGTTATTACCCCCCCTGGTGGTATCTGTGTGTTATTACCCCCCCCTGGTGGTGTCTGTGTGTTATTACCCCCCCTGGTGGTGTCTGTGTGTTATTACCCCCCCCTGGTGGTGTCTGTGTGTTATTACCCCCCCACCTGGTGGTGTCTGTGTGTTATTACCCCCCCTGGTGGTGTCTGTGTGTTATTACCCCCCCTGGTGGTGTCTGTGTGTTATTACCCCCCCTGGTGGTGTCTGTGTGTTATTACCCCCCATGGTGGTGTCTGTGTGTTATTACCCCCCCTGGTGGTGTCTGTGTGTTATTACCCCCCCCTGGTGGTGTCTGTGTGTTATTACCCCCCCTGGTGGTGTCTGTGTGTTATTACCCCCCCTGGTGGTGTCTGTGTGTTATTACCCCCCCCCCTGGTGGTGTCTGTGTGTTATTACCCCCCCCCCTGGTGGTGTCTGTGTGTTATTACCCCCCCCCTGGTGGTGTCTGTGTGTTATTACCCCCCCCCTTGTGGTGTCTGAGTGTTATTACCCCCCCCTGGTGGTGTCTGTGTGTTATTACCCCCCCCCCTGGTGGTGTCTGTGTGTTATTACCCCCCCCCCTGGTGGTGTCTGAGTGTTATTACCCCCCCCCCTGGTGGTGTCTGTGTGTTATTACCCCCCCCCCCCCCCTGGTGGTGTCTGTGTGTTATTACCCCCCCCCCTGGTGGTGTCTGTGTGTTATTACCCCCCCCCCTGGTGGTGTCTGTGTGTGTTATTACCCCCCCCCCTGGTGGTGTCTGTGTGTTATTACCCCCCCCTGGTGGTGTCTGTGTGTTATTACCCCCCCCCTGGTGGTGTCTGTGTGTTATTACCCCCCCCTGGTGGTGTCTGTGTGTGTTATTACCCCCCCCCCCTGGTGGTGTCTGTGTGTTATTACCCCCCCCTGGTGGTGTCTGTGTGTTATTACCCCCCCCCCTGGTGGTGTCTGTGTGTTATTACCCCCCCCTGGTGGTGTCTGAGTGTTATTATCCCCCCCCCTTGTGGTGTTTGTGTGTTATTACCCTCCCCCTGGTGGTGTCTGTGTGTTATTACCCCCCCCTGGTGGTGTCTGTGTATTATTACCCCCCCCCCTGGTGGTGTCTGAGCGTTATTACCCCCCCTGGTGGTGTCTGAGCGTTATTACCCCCCCCCCGGTGGTGTCTGTGTTATTACCCCCCCCTGGTGGTGTCTGTGTGTTATTACTCCCCCCCGGTGGTGTCTGTGTGTTATTACCCCCCCTGGTGGTGTCTGTGTGTTATTACCCCCCCCCCTGGTGGTGTCTGTGTGTTATTACCCCCCCCCCCTGGTGGTGTCTGTGTGTTATTACCCCCCCCCCTGGTGGTGTCTGTGTGTTATTACCCCCCCCTGGTGGTGTCTGTGTGTTATTACCCCCCCCCCTGGTGGTGTCTGTGTGTTATTACCCCCCCGCCCCTGGTGGTGTCTGTGTGTTATTACCCCCCCTGGTGGTGTCTGTGTGTTATTACCCCCCCTGGTGGTGTCTGTGTGTTATTACCCCCCCCTGGTGGTGTCTGTGTGTTATTACCCCCCCCTGGTGGTGTCTGTGTGTTATTACCCCCCCCCTGGTGATGTCTGTGTGTTATTACCCCCCCTGGTGGTGTCTGTGTGTTATTAACCCCCCCTGGTGGTGTCTGAGCGTTATTACCATCCCCCCCCGGTGGTGTCTGTGTGTTATTACCCCCCCCTGGTGGTGTCTGTGTGTTATTACCCCCCCCCTGGTGGTGTCTGTGTGTTATTACCCCCCCCTGGTGGTGTCTGTGTGTTATTACCCCCTCTGGTGGTGTCTGTGTGTTATTACCTCCCCCCCTGGTGGTGTCTGTGTGTTATTACCCCCCCCTGGTGGTGTCTGAGTGTTATTATCCCCCCCCCTAGTGGTGTCTGTGTGTTATTATCTACCCCTGGTGGTGTCTGTGTGTTATTACCCCCCCCTGGTGGTGTCTGAGTGTTATTATCCCCCCCCCCTGGTGGTGTCTGTGTGTTATTATCCCTCCCCCTGGTGGTGTCTGTGTGCTATTATCCCCCCTGGTGGTGACTGTGTGTTATTATCCCCCCTGGTGGTGTCAGTGTGTTATTACTCCCCCCTGGTGGTGTCTGTGTGTTATTACACCCCCCCCTGGTGGTGACTGTGTGTTATTATCCCTACTGTTGGTGTCAGTGTGTTATTACTCCCCCCTGGTGGTGTCTGTGTGTTATTATCCCCCCTGGTGGTGTCAGTGTGTTATTACCCCCCCCTGGTGGTGTCTGTGTGTTATTACCCCCCCCTGGTGGTGTCTGTGTGTTATTACCCCCCCCCTGGTGGTGTCTGTGTGTTATTACCCCCCCCTGGTGGTGTCTGTGTGTAATTACCCCCCCCCCTGGTGGTGTCTGTGTGTTATTACCCCCCCCTGGTGGTGTCTGTGTGTTATTACCCCCCCTGGTGGTGTCTATGTGTTATTACCCCCCCTGGTGGTGTCTGTGTGTTATTACCCCCCCCCTGGTGGTGTCTGTGTGTTATTACCCCCCCCCCCTGGTGGTGTCTGTGTGTTATTACCCCCCCCCCCTGGTGGTGTCTGTGTGTTATTAACCCCCCTGGTAGTGTCTGTGTTATTACCCCCCTGGTGGTGTCTGTGTGTTATTATCCCCCCCCCCTGGTGGTGTCTGTGTGTTATTACCCCCCCCCCCTGGTGGTGTCTGTGTGTTATTACCCCCCCCTGGTGGTGTCTGTGTGTTATTACCCCCCCCCTGGTGGTGTCTGTGTGTTATTACCCCCCCCCTGGTGGTATCTGTGTGTTATTACCCCCCCCCCCGGTGGTGTCTGTGTGTTATTACCCCCCCCTGGTGGTGTCTGAGTGTTATTACCCCCCCTGGTGGTATCTGTGTGTTATTACCCCCCCCTGGTGGTGTCTGTGTGTTATTACCCCCCTGGTGGTATCTGTGTGTTATTACCCCCCCCTGGTGGTGTCTGTGTGTTATTACCCCCCCTGGTGGTGTCTGTGTGTTATTACCCCCCCCCTGGTGGTGTCTGTGTGTTATTACCCCCCCACCTGGTGGTGTCTGTGTGTTATTACCCCCCCTGGTGGTGTCTGTGTGTTATTACCCCCCCCTGGTGGTGTCTGTGTGTTATTACCCCCCCTGGTGGTGTCTGTGTGTTATTACCCCCCATGGTGGTGTCTGTGTGTTATTACCCCCCTGGTGGTGTCTGTGTGTTATTACCCCCCCCCTGGTGGTGTCTGTGTGTTATTACCCCCCCTGGTGGTGTCTGTGTGTTATTACCCCCCCTGGTGGTGTCTGTGTGTTATTACCCCCCCCTGGTGGTGTCTGTGTGTTATTACCCCCCCCCTGGTGGTGTCTGTGTGTTATTACCCCCCCCCTGGTGGTGTCTGTGTGTTATTACCCCCCCCCCCCTTGTGGTGTCTGAGTGTTATTACCCCCCCCTGGTGGTGTCTGTGTGTTATTACCCCCCCCCCCTGGTGGTGTCTGTGTGTTATTACCCCCCCCCTGGTGGTGTCTGAGTGTTATTACCCCCCCCCCTGGTGGTGTCTGTGTGTTATTACCCCCCCCCCTGGTGGTGTCTGTGTGTTATTACCCCCCCCCCCCTGGTGGTGTCTGTGTGTTATTACCCCCCCCCCTGGTGGTGTCTGTGTGTGTTATTACCCCCCCCCCCCTGGTGGTGTCTGTGTGTTATTACCCCCCCCTGGTGGTGTCTGTGTGTTATTACCCCCCCCTGGTGGTGTCTGTGTGTTATTACCCCCCCCTGGTGGTGTCTGTGTGTGTTATTACCCCCCCCCCCTGGTGGTGTCTGTGTGTTATTACCCCCCCCTGGTGGTGTCTGTGTGTTATTACCCCCCCCCCCTGGTGGTGTCTGTGTGTTATTACCCCCCCCCTGGTGGTGTCTGAGTGTTATTATCCCCCCCCCCTTGTGGTGTTTGTGTGTTATTACCCTCCCCCTGGTGGTGTCTGTGTGTTATTACCCCCCCCTGGTGGTGTCTGTGTGTTATTACCCCCCCCCCCTGGTGGTGTCTGAGCGTTATTACCCCCCCTGGTGGTGTCTGAGCGTTATTACCCCCCCCCGGTGGTGTCTGTGTTATTACCCCCCCCCTGGTGGTGTCTGTGTGTTATTACTCCCCCCCGGTGGTGTCTGTGTGTTATTACCCCCCCTGGTGGTGTCTGTGTGTTATTACCCCCCCCCCTGGTGGTGTCTGTGTGTTATTACCCCCCCCCCCTGGTGGTGTCTGTGTGTTATTACCCCCCCCCTGGTGGTGTCTGTGTGTTATTACCCCCCCCTGGTGGTGTCTGTGTGTTATTACCCCCCCCCCCTGGTGGTGTCTGTGTGTTATTACCCCCCCCCCTGGTGGTGTCTGTGTGTTATTACCCCCCCTGGTGGTGTCTGTGTGTTATTACCCCCCCTGGTGGTGTCTGTGTGTTATTACCCCCCCCCCTGGTGGTGTCTGTGTGTTATTACCCCCCCCTGGTGGTGTCTGTGTGTTATTACCCCCCCCCCTGGTGGTGTCTGTGTGTTATTACCCCCCCTGGTGGTGTCTGTGTGTTATTAACCCCCCCTGGTGGTGTCTGAGCGTTATTACCATCCCCCCCCGGTGGTGTCTGTGTGTTATTACCCCCCCTGGTGGTGTCTGTGTGTTATTACCCCCCCCTGGTGGTGTCTGTGTGTTATTACCCCCCCCCCTGGTGGTGTCTGTGTGTTATTACCCCCTCTGGTGGTGTCTGTGTGTTATTACCTCCCCCCCTGGTGGTGTCTGTGTGTTATTACCCCCCCCTGGTGGTGTCTGAGTGTTATTATCCCCCCCCCTAGTGGTGTCTGTGTGTTATTATCTACCCCTGGTGGTGTCTGTGTGGTTATTACCCCCCCCTGGTGGTGTCTGAGTGTTATTATCCCCCCCCCCTGGTGGTGTCTGTGTGTTATTATCCCTCCCCCTGGTGGTGTCTGTGTGCTATTATCCCCCCTGGTGGTGACTGTGTGTTATTATCCCCCCTGGTGGTGTCAGTGTGTTATTACTCCCCCCTGGTGGTGTCTGTGTGTTATTACACCCCCCCCCTGGTGGTGACTGTGTGTTATTATCCCTACTGTTGGTGTCAGTGTGTTATTACTCCCCCCTGGTGGTGTCTGTGTGTTATTATCCCCCATGGTGGTGTCAGTGTGTTATTACCCCCCTCTGGTGGTGTCTGTGTGTTATTACCCCCCCCCTGGTGGTATCTGTGTGTTATTACCCCCCCCCCCTGGTGGTGTCTGTGTGTTATTACCCCCCCCTGGTGGTGTCTGTGTGTTATTACCCCCCCCCCTGGTGGTGTCTGTGTGTTATTACCCCCCCCCCTGGTGGTGTCTGTGTGTTATTACCCCCCCCTGGTGGTGTCTATGTGTTATTACCCCCCCTGGTGGTGTCTGTGTGTTATTACCCCCCCCTGGTGGTGTCTGTGTGTTATTACCCCCCCCCTGGTGGTGTCTGTGTGTTATTACCCCCCCCCTGGTGGTGTCTGTGTGTTATTACCCCCCCTGGTGGTGTCTGTGTGTTATTACCCCCCCCCCTGGTGGTGTCTGAGCGTTATTACCCCCCCCCGGTGGTGTCTGTGTGTTATTACCCCCCTCTGGTGGTGTCTGTGTGTTATTACCCCCCCCCCTGGTGGTGTCTGTGTGTTATTACCCCCCCCCCCCTGGTGGTGTCTGTGTGTTATTACCCCCTCTGGTGGTGTCTGTGTGTTATTACCTCCCCCCCTGGTGGTGTCTGTGTGTTATTACCCCCCCCCTGGTGGTGTCTGAGTGTTATTATCCCCCCCCCCCTAGTGGTGTCTCTGTGTTATTATCTACCCCTGGTGGTGTCTGTGTGTTATTACCCCCCCCCCCCCTGGTGGTGTCTGAGTGTTATTATCCCCCCCCCTGGTGGTGTCTGTGTGTTATTATCCCCCCCCTGGTGGTGTCTGTGTGTTATTATCCCTCCCCCTGGTGGTGTCTGTGTGCTATTATCCCCCCTGGTGGTGACTGTGTGTTATTACCCCCCCTGGTGGTGTCAGTGTGTTATTACTCCCCCCTGGTGGTGTCTGTGTGTTATTACACCCCCCCCCCTGGTGGTGACTGTGTGTTATTATCCCTACTGTTGGTGTCAGTGTGTTATTACTCCCCCCTGGTGGTGTCTGTGTGTTATTATCCCCCCTGGTGGTGTCAGTGTGTTATTACTCCCCCTGGTGGTGTCTGTGTGTTATTATATCCCCTGGTGGTGTCTGTGTGTTATTACTCCCCCCTGGTGGTGTCTGTGTGTTATTACACCCCCCCCCTGGTGGTGACTGTGTGTTATTATCCCTACTGTTGGTGTCAGTGTGTTATTACTCCCCCCTGGTGGTGTCTGTGTGTTATTATCCCCCCTGGTGGTGTCAGTGTGTTATTACTCCCCCTGGTGGTGTCTGTGTGTTATTATCTTCCCTGGTGGTGTCTGTGTGTTATTATCTCCCCTGGTGGTGTCTCTGTGTTATTATCCCCCCTGGTGGTGTCTGTGTGTTATTATCCCCTCTGGTGGTGTCTGTGTGTTATTATCATCCCCCTGGTGGTGTCTGTGTGTTATTTCTCCCCCCTGGTGGTGTCTGTTTGTTATTATCCCCCCCCTGGTGGTCTCTGTGTGTTATTTTCTCCCCTGGTGGTGTCTGTGTGTTATTATCCCCCCTGGTGGTGTCTGTGTGTTATTATCCCCCCCCCCTGGTGGTGTCTGTGTGTTATTACCCCCCTGGTGGTGTCTGTGTGTTATTACACCCCCCTGGTGGTGTCTGTGTGTTATTACCCCCCCCTGGTGGTGTCTGTGTGTTATTAACCCCCCTGGTAGTGTCTGTGTTATTACCCCCCCTGGTGGTGTCTGTGTGTTATTATCCCCCCCCCTGGTGGTGTCTGTGTGTTATTATCTCCCCTGGTGGTGTCTGTGTGTTATTATCCTCCCCCCTCTGGTGGTGTCAGTCTGTTATTTCTCCCACCTGGTGGTGTCTGTGTGTTATTATCCCCCCTGGTGGTGTCTGTGTGTTATTACTCCCCCCTTGTGGTGTCTGTGTGTTATTACACCCCCCTCCCCTCACTTTTGGTGTCTGTGTGTTATTACCTCCCCTGGTGGTGTCTGTGTTATTATCTCCCCTGGTGGTGTCTCTGTGTTATTATCCCCCTGGTGGTGTCTCTGTGTTATTATCTCCCCTGGAGGTGTCTGTGTGTTATTATCTCCCCTGGTGGTGTCTGTGTGTTATTATCCCCCTCCTGGTGGTGTCTGTGTGTTATTATCTCCCCTGGTGGTGTTTGTGTGTTATTATCTCCCCTGGTGGTGTCTCTGTGTTATTATCCCCCTCCTGGTGGTGTCTGTGTGTTATTATCTCCCCTGGTGGTGTCTGTGTGTTATTTCTCCCCCCTGGTGGTGTCTGTGTGTTATTATCCCCCTCTGGTGGTGTCAGTGTGTTATTACGCCCCCCTGGTGGTGTCTGTGTGTTATTATCCCCCCTGGTGGTGTCTGTGTGTTATTACTCCCACCTTGTGGTGTCTGTGTGTTATTACACCCCCCTGGTGGTGTCTGTGTGTTATTACCCCCCCTTGGTGGTGTCTGTGTGTTATTACCCCCCCCCCTGGTGGTGTCTGTGTGTTATTAACCCCCCTGGTGGTGTCTGTGTTATTACCCCCGCTGGTGGTGTCTGTGTGTTATTATCCCCCCCTGGTGGTGTCTGTGTGTTATTATCTCCCCTGGTGGTGTCTGTGTGTTATTATCCTCCCCCCTCTGGTGGTGTCAGTGTGTTATTTCTCCCACCTGGTGGTGTCTGTGTGTTATTATCCCCCCTGGTGGTGTCTGTGTGTTATTACCCCCCCCTGGTGGTGTCTGTGTGTTATTACCCCCCCCCCTGGTGGTGTCTGTGTGTTATTACCCCCCCTGGTGGTGTCTGTGTGTTATTACCCCCCCCCCTGGTGGTGTCTGAGCGTTATTACCCCCCCCCCCCGGTGGTGTCTGTGTGTTATTACCCCCCTCTGGTGGTGTCTGTGTGTTATTACCCCCCCCCCTGGTGGTGTCTGTGTGTTATTACCCCCCCCCCCCCCTGGTGGTGTCTGTGTGTTATTACCCCCTCTGGTGGTGTCTGTGTGTTATTACCTCCCCCCCTGGTGGTGTCTGTGTGTTATTACCCCCCCCCCTGGTGGTGTCTGAGTGTTATTATCCCCCCCCCCCTAGTGGTGTCTGTGTGTTATTATCTACCCCTGGTGGTGTCTGTGTGTTATTACCCCCCCCCCTGGTGGTGTCTGAGTGTTATTATCCCCCCCCTGGTGGTGTCTGTGTGTTATTATCCCCCCCCTGGTGGTGTCTGTGTGTTATTATCCCTCCCCCTGGTGGTGTCTGTGTGCTATTATCCCCCCTGGTGGTGACTGTGTGTTATTACCCCCCCTGGTGGTGTCAGTGTGTTATTACTCCCCCCTGGTGGTGTCTGTGTGTTATTACACCCCCCCCCCCTGGTGGTGACTGTGTGTTATTATCCCTACTGTTGGTGTCAGTGTGTTATTACTCCCCCCTGGTGGTGTCTGTGTGTTATTATCCCCCCTGGTGGTGTCAGTGTGTTATTACTCCCCCTGGTGGTGTCTGTGTGTTATTATATCCCCTGGTGGTGTCTGTGTGTTATTACTCCCCCCTGGTGGTGTCTGTGTGTTATTACACCCCCCCCCCCTGGTGGTGACTGTGTGTTATTATCCCTACTGTTGGTGTCAGTGTGTTATTACTCCCCCCTGGTGGTGTCTGTGTGTTATTATCCCCCCTGGTGGTGTCAGTGTGTTATTACTCCCCCTGGTGGTGTCTGTGTGTTATTATCTTCCCTGGTGGTGTCTGTGTGTTATTATCTCCCCTGGTGGTGTCTCTGTGTTATTATCCCCCCTGGTGGTGTCTGTGTGTTATTATCCCCTCTGGTGGTGTCTGTGTGTTATTATCATCCCCCTGGTGGTGTCTGTGTGTTATTTCTCCCCCCTGGTGGTGTCTGTTTGTTATTATCCCCCCCCTGGTGGTCTCTGTGTGTTATTTTCTCCCCTGGTGGTGTCTGTGTGTTATTATCCCCCCTGGTGGTGTCTGTGTGTTATTATCCCCCCCCCCTGGTGGTGTCTGTGTGTTATTACCCCCCTGGTGGTGTCTGTGTGTTATTACACCCCCCTGGTGGTGTCTGTGTGTTATTACCCCCCCCTTGGTGGTGTCTGTGTGTTATTACCCCCCCCCTGGTGGTGTCTGTGTGTTATTAACCCCCCTGGTAGTGTCTGTGTTATTACCCCCCCTGGTGGTGTCTGTGTGTTATTATCCCCCCCCCCCCTGGTGGTGTCTGTGTGTTATTTTCTCCCCTGGTGGTGTCTGTGTGTTATTATCCTCCCCCCTCTGGTGGTGTCAGTGTGTTATTTCTCCCACCTGGTGGTGTCTGTGTGTTATTATCCCCCCTGGTGGTGTCTGTGTGTTATTACTCCCCCCTTGTGGTGTCTGTGTGTTATTACACCCCCCTCCCCTCACTTTTGGTGTCTGTGTGTTATTACCTCCCCTGGTGGTGTCTGTGTTATTATCTCCCCTGGTGGTGTCTCTGTGTTATTATCCCCCTGGTGGTGTCTCTGTGTTATTATCTCCCCTGGAGGTGTCTGTGTGTTATTATCTCCCCTGGTGGTGTCTGTGTGTTATTATCCCCCTCCTGGTGGTGTCTGTGTGTTATTATCTCCCCTGGTGGTGTTTGTGTGTTATTATCTCCCCTGGTGGTGTCTCTGTGTTATTATCCCCCTCCTGGTGGTGTCTGTGTGTTATTATCTCCCCTGGTGGTGTCTGTGTGTTATTTCTCCCCCCTGGTGGTGTCTGTGTGTTATTATCCCCCTCTGGTGGTGTCAGTGTGTTATTACGCCCCCCTGGTGGTGTCTGTGTGTTATTATCCCCCCTGGTGGTGTCTGTGTGTTATTACTCCCACCTTGTGGTGTCTGTGTGTTATTACACCCCCCTGGTGGTGTCTGTGTGTTATTACCCCCCCTTGGTGGTGTCTGTGTGTTATTACCCCCCCCCTGGTGGTGTCTGTGTGTTATTAACCCCCCTGGTGGTGTCTGTGTTATTACCCCCGCTGGTGGTGTCTGTGTGTTATTATCCCCCCCCTGGTGGTGTCTGTGTGTTATTATCTCCCCTGGTGGTGTCTGTGTGTTATTATCCTCCCCCCTCTGGTGGTGTCAGTGTGTTATTTCTCCCACCTGGTGGTGTCTGTGTGTTATTATCCCCCCTGGTGGTGTCTGTGTGTTATTACTCCCCCCTTGTGGTGTCTGTGTGTTATTACACCCCCCTCCCCTCACGTTTGGTGTCTGTGTGTTATTACCTCCCCTGGTGGTGTCTCTGTGTTATTATCCCCCTGGTGGTGTCTGTGTGTTATTACCCCCCCCTGGTGGTGTCTGTGTGTTATTACCCCCCCCTTGGTGGTGTCTGTGTGTTATTACCCCCCCCCTGGTGGTGTCTGTGTGTTATTAACCCCCCTGGTGGTGTCTGTGTTATTACCCCCCCTGGTGGTGTCTGTGTGTTATTACCCCCCCTGGTGGTGTCTGTGTGTTATTACCCCCCCCTGGTGGTGTCTGTGTGTTATTACCCCCCCCCCTGGTGGTGTCTGTGTGTTATTACCCCCCCCCTGGTGGTGTCTGTGTGTTATTACCCCCCCCCCTGGTGGTGTCTGTGTGTTATTACCCCCCCTCCTGGTGGTGTCTGTTACGGCCCTATCGGGCCGCAACGGGATTCGTACTCTGATGTTATTAGAGGAAGTGGTATCCGGCCCCAAGCCAGTAGTGGCTTTCAAGGGATGAGATCCGTGACGCAAGTAACTTAAAGGGGAAGGGAAATAAAGGCAAAAACTTAAGATTATAATTATTACCATCACCAAATAAATAATATAAGATTACACAGGGGGAGGGGTATTAACACTGCACAAGGGTATTATACAATCGTCTTCTCCTGAAGACTTTGGATCCAAACTCTTGGTGCTAAGTCCTCGGTGCTTTCGTGGTCTCTTGACGAATCTTTCAACCAAGCTGAGTCTACCCCAAACACAGGCCAGCCAAAACACAGGTCCTCTGGGGGCACCGCCGTGGAGGCCGTCAACCACAAGTCCAGCAGGTCTGCTGGCAGGTTCCGGATCAGCAATGCTGGTCAGGCCACTCCACGAGCGATACTAGGGTAGCGCCCTAGTCAGGAGCCTCATGTGATACCACAAATCACTCTCCTGTCCTCAATACCCCAGTGGATAATCGTCTCCAGCTGTCAGTCCCGGGTACGACGATCCTTCACTGCCGCTTCACAGGCAGGGTAACACCACAGTGTTCATCCGGGAGGCGACTCACAGCTGCTATAGCAAAGCACAAAGTATGGGGACGGCTGCCTTGGGTAGACTGACTCAACTTCCATCACAGCAGTCCCAGATCGACTCTGTAAGCAACACGTCATCAATAACAGGGACACTAAAACACCTCACTTACAGGCTCAGACACAAACGCCCGACATATCCACTCCATAGATGGCGTTGTAGTCTGAGCACCACCTCACCAGAGGTCAGCAGCGGCGGTGTTGTGAGATGAACCGGACTGGAAACTGGCCCTTGTGGCCAGTACACCTTGTCCTCACCAGGCGTCGTCGTCCATTTGGTGGGGGTTTCGGGAGCTGACCCACAGATGGCGCGGTTGCCACTGCTCCGTGCTCAGACGCTAGATCCGGGTCCGTAACAGTGTCTGTGTGTTATTACCCCCCCCCCCTTGTGGTGTCTGTGTGTTATTACCCCCCCTGGTGGTGTCTGTGTGTTATTACCCCCCCTGGTGGTGTCTGTGTGTTATTACCCCCCTGGTGGTGTCTGTGTGTTATTACCCCCCCCCTGGTGGTGTCTGTGTGTTATTACCCCCCCCTGGTGGTGTCTGTGTGTTATTACCCCCCCCCCTGGTGGTGTCTGTGTGTTATTACCCCCCCCCTGGTGGTGTCTGTGTGTTATTACCCCCCCTGGTGGTGTCTGTGTGTTATTACCCCCCCTGGTGGTGTCTGTGTGTTATTACCCCCCTGGTGGTGTCTGTGTGTTATTACCCCCCCCCTGGTGGTGTCTGTGTGTTATTACCCCCCCTGGTGGTGTCTGTGTGTTATTACCCCCCCTGGTGGTGTCTGTGTGTTATTACCCCCCTGGTGGTGTCTGTGTGTTATTACCCCCCCCCCTGGTGGTGTCTGTGTGTTATTACCCCCCCCTGGTGGTGTCTGTGTGTTATTACCCCCCCCCCTGGTGGTGTCTGTGTGTTATTACCCCCCCCCCTGGTGGTGTCTGTGTGTTATTACCCCCCCCTGGTGGTGTCTGTGTGTTATTACCCCCCCCCCCCTGGTGGTGTCTGTGTGTTATTACCCCCCCGGTGGTATCTGTGTGTTATTACCCCCCCCCTGGTGGTATCTGTGTGTTATTACCCCCCCCCCTGGTGGTGTCTGTGTGTTATTACCCCCCTGGAGGTGTCTGTGTGTTATTACCCCCCCCCCCCTGGTGGTGTCTGTGCGTTATTACCCCCCCTGGTGGTGTCTGTGTGTTATTACCCCCCCCTGGTGGTGTCTGTGTGTTATTACCCCCCCCCTGGTGGTGTCTGTGTGTTATTACCCCCCCCCTGGTGGTATCTGTGTGTTATTACCCCCCCCCTGGTGGTGTCTGTGTGTTATTACCCCCCTGGTTGTACATGTGTGTTATTACCCCCCCTGGTGGTGTCTGTGTGTTATTACCCCCCCTGGTGGTATCTGTGTGTTATTACCCCCCCCCTGGTGGTGTCTGTGTGTTATTACCCCCCCTGGTGGTGTCTGTGTGTTATTACCCCCCCCCCTGGTGGTGTCTGTGTGTTATTACCCCCCCCTGGTGGTGTCTGTGTGTTATTACCCCCCCCTGGTGGTGTCTGTGTGTTATTACCCCCCCTGGTGGTGTCTGTGTGTTATTACCCCCCCTGGTGGTGTCTGTGTGTTATTACCCCCCCCTGGTGGTGTCTGTGTGTTATTACCCCCCCTGGTGGTGTCTGTGTGTTATTACCCCCCCTGGTGGTGTCTGTGTGTTATTACCCCCCCCCTGGTGGTGTCTGTGTGTTATTACCCCCCCCCCTGGTGGTGTCTGTGTGTTATTACCCCCCCCTGGTGGTGTCTGTGTGTTATTTCCCCCCCTCTTGTGGTGTCTGAGTGTTATTACCCCCCCTGGTGGTGTCTGAGTGTTATTACCCCCCCCTCTGGTGGTGTCTGTGTGTTATTACCCCCCCCTCTGGTGGTGTCTGTGTGTTATTACCCCCCCCCCTGGTGGTGTCTGTGTGTTATTACCCCCCCCCTGGTGGTGTCTGTGTGTTATTACCCCCCCCTCTGGTGGTGTCTGTGTGTTATTACCCCCCCCCCCTGGTGGTGTCTGTGTGTGTTATTTCCCCCCCCCCCTGGTGGTGTCTGTGTGTTATTACCCCCCCCCTGGTGGTGTCTGTGTGTTATTACCCCCCCCCCTGGTGGTGTCTGTGTGTTATTACCCCCCCCCCTGGTGGTGTCTGAGTGTTATTATCCCCCCCCCCTTGTGGTGTCTGTGTGTTATTACCCCCCCCCCTGGTGGTGTCTGTGTGTTATTACCCCCCCCTGGTGGTGTCTGTGTGTTATTACCCCCCCCCCTGGTGGTGTCTGAGCGTTATTACCCCCCCTGGTGGTGTCTGAGCGTTATTACCCCCCCCCGGTGGTGTCTGTGTTATTACCCCCCCCTGGTGGTGTCTGTGTGTTATTACTCCCCCCCGGTGGTGTCTGTGTGTTATTACCCCCCCCTGGTGGTGTCTGTGTGTTATTACCCCCCCCCCCCCTGGTGGTGTCTGTGTGTTATTACCCCCCCCTGGTGGTGTCTGTGTGTTATTACCCCCCCCCTGGTGGTGTCTGTGTGTTATTACCCCCCCCCCTGGTGGTGTCTGTGTGTTATTACCCCCCCCCCTTGGTGGTGTCTGTGTGTTATTACCCCCCCTGGTGGTGTCTGTGTGTTATTACCCCCCCCCTGGTGGTGTCTGTGTGTTATTACCCCCCCCCCCTGGTGGTGTCTGTGTGTTATTACCCCCCCCCCCTGGTGGTGTCTGTGTGTTATTACCCCCCCCCCCCTGGTGGTGTCTGTGTGTTATTACCCCCCCTGGTGGTGTCTGTGTGTTATTACCCCCCCCCCCCTGGTGGTGTCTGAGCGTTATTACCCCCCCCCCCGGTGGTGTCTGTGTGTTATTACCCCCCCCCCTGGTGGTGTCTGTGTGTTATTACCCCCCCCCCTGGTGGTGTCTGTGTGTTATTACCCCCCCTAGTGGTGTCTGTGTGTTATTACCCCCTCTGGTGGTGTCTGTGTGTTATTACCCCCCCCCTGGTGGTGTCTGAGTGTTATTATCCCCCCCCTGGTGGTGTCTGTGTGTTATTATCTACCCCTGGTGGTGTCTGTGTGTTATTACCCCCCCCCCCTGGTGGTGTCTGAGTGTTATTATCCCCCCCTGGTGGTGTCTGTGTGTTATTATCCCTCCCCCTGGTGGTGTCTGTGTGCTATTATCCCCCCTGGTGGTGACTGTGTGTTATTATCCCCCCTGGTGGTGTCAGTGTGTTATTACCCCCCCCCCCCTGGTGGTGTCTGTGTGTTATTACCCCCCCCCCCTGGTGGTGTCTGTGTGTTATTACCCCCCCTGGTGGTGTCTGTGTGTTATTACCCCCCCTGGTGGTGTCTGTGTGTTATTACCCCCCCCCCCTGGTGGTGTCTGTGTGTTATTACCCCCCCCTGGTGGTGTCTGTGTGTTATTACCCCCCCCTGGTGGTGTCTGTGTGTTATTACCCCCCCTGGTGGTGTCTGTGTGTTATTACCCCCCCCCCTGGTGGTGTCTGAGCGTTATTACCCCCCCCCCGGTGGTGTCTGTGTGTTATTACCCCCCCTGGTGGTGTCTATGTGTTATTACCCCCCCCCCTGGTGGTGTCTGTGTGTTATTACCCCCCCTGGTGGTGTCTGTGTGTTATTACCCCCTCTGGTGGTGTCTGTGTGTTATTACCTCCCCCCCTGGTGGTGTCTGTGTGTTATTACCCCCCCCCCTGGTGGTGTCTGAGTGTTATTATCCCCCCCCCCCCTGGTGGTGTCTGTGTGTTATTATCTACCCCTGGTGGTGTCTGTGTGTTATTACCCCCCCTGGTGGTGTCTGAGTGTTATTATCCCCCCCTGGTGGTGTCTGTGTGTTATTATCCCTCCCCCTGGTGGTGTCTGTGTGCTATTATCCCCCCTGGTGGTGGCTGTGTGTTATTCTCCCCCCTGGTGGTGTCCGTGTGTTATTACTCCCCCCTGGTGGTGTCTGTGTGTTATTACACCCACCCCCCTGGTGGTGACTGTGTGTTATTATCCCTACTGTTGGTGTCAGTGTGTTATTACTCCCCCCTGGTGGTGTCTGTGTGTTATTATCCCCCCTGGTGATGTCAGTGTGTTATTACTCCCCCCTGGTGGTGTCTGTGTGTTATTATATCCCCTGGTGGTGTCTGTGTGTTATTTCTCCTCTGGTGGTGTCTGTGTGTTATTATCTTCCCTGGTGGTGTCTGTGTGTTATTATCTCCCCTGGTGGTGTCTCTGTGTTATTATCCACCCTGGTGGTGTCTGTGTGTTATTATCCCCTCTGGTGGTGTCTGTGTGTTATTATCATCCCCCTGGTGGTGTCTGTGTGTTATTTCTCCCCCCTGGTGGTGTCTGTGTGTTATTATCCCCCCCCCTGGTGGTGTCTGTGTGTTATTATCTCCCCTGGTGGTGTCTGTGTGTTATTATCCCCCCCCTGGTGGTGTCTGTGTGTTATTATCTCCCCTGGTGGTGTCTGTGTGTTATTATGCTCCCACCTCTGGTGGTGTCAGTGTGTTATTTCTCCCACCTGGTGGTGTCTGTGTGTTATTATCTCCCCTGGTGGTGTCTGTGTGTTATTACTCCCCCCTTGTGGTGTCTGTGTGTTATTACACCCCCCTCCCCTCACTTTTGGTGTCTGTGTGTTATTACCTCCCCTTGTGGTGTCTGTGTTATTATCTCCCCTGGTGGTGTCTCTGTGTTATTATCCCCCTGGTGGTGTCTGTGTGTTATTACCCCCCTGGAGGTGTCTGTGTGTTATTATCCCCCCCTGGTGGTGTCTGTGTGTTATTATCCCCCTGGTGGTGTCTGTGTGTTATTATCTCCCCTGGTGGTGTCTCTGTGTTATTATCCCCCTCCTGGTGGTGTCTGTGTGTTATTATCTCCCCTGGTGGTGTCTGTGTGTTATTTCTCCCCCCTGGTGGTGTCTGTGTGTTATTATCCCCCTCTGGTGGTGTCAGTGTGTTATTACGCCCCCCTGGTGGTGTCTGTGTGTTATTATCCCCCCTGGTGGTGTCTGTGTGTTATTACACCCCCCTCCCCTCACGTTTGGTGTCTGTGTGTTATTACCTCCCCTGGTGGTGTCTCTGTGTTATTATCCCCCCTGGTGGTGTCTGTGTGTTATTACCCCCCTGGTGGTGTCTGTGTGTTATTATCTCCCCTGGTGGTGTCTGTGTGTTATTATCTCCCCTGGTGGTGTCTGTGTGTTATTATCTCCCCTGGTGGTGTCTGTGTGTTATTATACCCCTGGTGGTGTCTGTGTGTTATTATCTCCCCTGGTGGTGTCTCTGTGTTATTATCCCCCTCCTGGTGGTGTCTGTGTGTTATTATCTCCCCCTGGTGGTGTCTGTGTATTATTATCCCCCCCTGGTGGTGTCTCTGTGTTATTACCCCCCTGGTGGTGTCTGTGTGTTATTATCTCCCCTGGTTGTGTCTGTGTGATATTATCTTCCCTGGTGGTGTCTGTGTGTTATTATCTCCCCTGGTGGTGTCTGTGTGTTATTATCCCCCTGGTGGTGTCTGTGTATTATTTCTCCCTCCTGGTGGTGTCTGTGTGTTATTATCTCCCCCTGGTGGTGTCTGTGTGTTATTATCCCCCCTGGTGGTGTCTGTGTGTTATTACCCCCATGGAGGTGTCTGTGTGTTATTATCCCCCTCCTGGTGGTGTCTGTGTGTTATTATCCCCCCTGGTGGTGTCTGTGTGTTATTGCTCCCCCCTGGTGGTGTCTGTGTGTTATTATCCCCCCTGGTGGTGTCTGTGTGTTATTTCTCCCCCCTGGTGGTGTCTATGTGTTATTATCCCCCCTGGTGATGTCAGTGTGTTATTATCCCCCCTGGTGGTGTCTGTGTGTTATTATCCCCCCCTCCTGGTGGTGTCTGTGTGTTATTATCCCCCTTGGAGGTGTCTGTGTGTTATTATCTCCCCCGGTGGTATCTGTGTGTTATTATCCCCCCTGGTGGTGTCTGTGTGTTATTATCCCCCTGGTGGTGTATGTGTGTTATTATCCCCCTGGTGGTGTATGTGTGTTATTATCTCCCCCCCCCCACTGGTGGTGTCTGTGTGTTATTATCCCCCCTGGTGGTGTCTGTGTGTTATTATCCCCCTGGTGGTGTATGTGTGTTATTATCCCCCCTGGTGGTGTCTGTGTGTTATTATCCCCCTGGTGGTGTCTGTGTGCTATTATCCCCCCTGGTGGTGTCTGTGTGTTATTATCCCCCCCCCCTGGTGGTGTCTGTGTGTTATTATCTCCCCCTGGTCGTGTCTGTGTGTTATTATCCCCCTGGTGGTGTCTGTGTGTTATTATCCCCTTGGTGGTGTCTGTGTGTTATTATCCCCTTGGTGGTGTCTGTGTGTTATTATCCCCCTGGTGGTGTCTGTGTGTTATTATCCCCCTGGTGGTGTCTGTGTGTTATTATCTCCCCCTGGTGGTATCTGTGTGTTATTATCCCCCCTGGTGGTGTCTGTGTGTTATTATCCCCCTGGTGGTGTCTGTGTGTTATTATCTCCCCCTGGTGGTGTCTGTTTGTTATTATCCCCCCTGGTGGTGTCTGTGTGTTATTATCCCCCTGCAGGTGTCTGTGTGCTATTATCTCCCCCTGGTGGTGTCTGTGTGTTATTATCTCCCCTGGTGGTGTCTGTGTGTTATTACTCCCCCTGGTGGTGTCTGTGTGTTATTATCTCCCCTGGTGGTGTCTGTGTGTTATTATTCCCCCTGGTTGTGTCTCTGTGTTATTATCCCCCCTGGTGGTGTCTCTGTGTTATTATCCCCCTGGTGGTCTCTGTGTGTTATTATCCCCCCTGGTGGTGTCTGTGTGTTATTATCCCCCCCCCTGGTGGTGTCTGTGTGTTATTTCTCCCCCCTGGTGGTGTCTGTGTGTTATTATCCCCCCCCTGGTGGTGTCTGTGTGTTATTATCTCCCCTGATGGTGTCTGTGTGTTATTATCCCCCATCCTGGTGGTGTCTGTGTGTTATTATCTCCCCTGGTGGTGTCTGTGTGTTATTATCCCCCCCCTGGTGGTGTCTGTGTGTTATTATCCCCCTCCTGGTGGTGTCTGTGTGTTATTATCCCCCCCCTGGTGGTGTCTGTGTGTTATTATCCCCCCTCCTGGTGGTGTCTGTGTGTTATTATCCCCCCTCCTGGTGGTGTCTGTGTGTTATTATCCCCCTCCTGGTGGTGTCTGTGTGTTATTATCCCCCTCCTGGTGGTGTCTCTGTGTTATTATCCCCCTGGTGGTGTCTGTGTGTTATTATCTCCCCTGGTGGTGTCTGTGTGTTATTATCCCCCCCCTGGTGGTGTCTGTGTGTTATTATCCCCCCTGGTGGTGTCTGTGTGTTATTACTCCCCCCTTGTGGTGTCTGTGTGTTATTACCTCCCCTGGTGGTGTCTGTGTGTTATTATCTCCCCTGGTGGTGTCTCTGTGTTATTATCCCCCTGGTGGTGTCTGTGTGTTATTACCCCCCCCCTGGTGGTGTCTGTGTGTTATTATCTCCCCTGGTGGTGTCTGTGTGTTATTATCTCCCCCTGGTGGTGTCTGTGTGTTATTATCTCCCCTGGTGGTGTCTGTGTTATTATCCCCCTCCTGGTGGTGTCTGTGTGTTATTTCTCCCCCCTGGTGGTGTCTGTGTGTTATTATCTCCCCTGGTGGTGTCTGTGTGTTATTATCTCCCCTGGTGGTGTCTTTGTGTTATTATCTCCCCTGGTGGTGTCTCTGTGTTATTATCCCCCTCCTGGTGGTGTCTGTGTGTTATTATCCCCCCCTGGTGGTGTCTCTGTGTTATTATCCCCCTGGTGGTGTCTGTGTGTTATTATCTCCCCTGGTGGTGTCTCTGTGTTATTATCCCCCTCCTGGTGGTGTCTCTGTGTTAGTACCCCCCTGGTGGTGTCTGTGTGTTATTATCTCCCCTGGTGGTGTCTGTGTGTTATTATCTCCCCTGGTGGTGTCTGTGTGTTATTATCTCCCCTGGTGGTGTCTGTGTGTTATTACTCCCCCTGGTGGTGTCTGTGTGTTATTATCTCCCCTGGTGGTGTCTGTGTGTTATTATCTCCCCTGGTGGTGTCTGTGTGTTATTATCTCCCCTGGTGGTGTCTGTGTGTTATTATCCCCCCTGGTGGTGTCTGTGTGTTATTATCTCCCCTGGTGGTGTCTGTGTGTTATTATCCCCCTTGGAGGTGTCTGTGTGTTATTATCTCCCCTGGTGGTGTCTCTGTGTTATTATCCCCCTCCTGGTGGTGTCTGTGTGTTATTATCCCCCCCCCTGGTGGTGTCTCTGTGTTATTATCCCCCTGGTGGTGTCTGTGTGTTATTATCTCCCCTGGTGGTGTCTGTGTGTTATTATCCCACCCCCTGGTGGTGTCTGTGTGTTATTATCTCCCCTTGTGGTGTCTGTGTGTTATTATCCCCCCTCCTGGTGGTGTCTGTGTGTTATTACCCCCCCTGGTGGTGTCTGTGTGTTATTACCCCCTCTGGTGGTGTCTGTGTGTTATTACCTCCCCCCCTGGTGGTGTCTGTGTGTTATTACCCCCCCCCCTGGTGGTGTCTGAGTGTTATTATCCCCCCCCCCCCTGGTGGTGTCTGTGTGTTATTATCTACCCCTGGTGGTGTCTGTGTGTTATTACCCCCCCCTGGTGGTGTCTGAGTGTTATTATCCCCCCCTGGTGGTGTCTGTGTGTTATTATCCCTCCCCCTGGTGGTGTCTGTGTGCTATTATCCCCCCTGGTGGTGACTGTGTGTTATTATCCCCCCTGGTGGTGTCAGTGTGTTATTACTCCCCCCTGGTGGTGTCTGTGTGTTATTACACCCACCCCCCTGGTGGTGACTGTGTGTTATTATCCCTACTGTTGGTGTCAGTGTGTTATTACTCCCCCCTGGTGGTGTCTGTGTGTTATTATCCCCCCTGGTGATGTCAGTGTGTTATTACTCCCCCCTGGTGGTGTCTGTGTGTTATTATATCCCCTGGTGGTGTCTGTGTGTTATTTCTCCTCTGGTGGTGTCTGTGTGTTATTATCTTCCCTGGTGGTGTCTGTGTGTTATTATCTCCCCTGGTGGTGTCTCTGTGTTATTATCCACCCTGGTGGTGTCTGTGTGTTATTATCCCCTCTGGTGGTGTCTGTGTGTTATTATCATCCCCCTGGTGGTGTCTGTGTGTTATTTCTCCCCCCTGGTGGTGTCTGTGTGTTATTATCCCCCCCCCTGGTGGTGTCTGTGTGTTATTATCTCCCCTGGTGGTGTCTGTGTGTTATTATCCCCCCCCTGGTGGTGTCTGTGTGTTATTATCTCCCCTGGTGGTGTCTGTGTGTTATTATGCTCCCACCTCTGGTGGTGTCAGTGTGTTATTTCTCCCACCTGGTGGTGTCTGTGTGTTATTATCTCCCCTGGTGGTGTCTGTGTGTTATTACTCCCCCCTTGTGGTGTCTGTGTGTTATTACACCCCCCTCCCCTCACTTTTGGTGTCTGTGTGTTATTACCTCCCCTTGTGGTGTCTGTGTTATTATCTCCCCTGGTGGTGTCTCTGTGTTATTATCCCCCTGGTGGTGTCTGTGTGTTATTACCCCCCTGGAGGTGTCTGTGTGTTATTATCCCCCCCTGGTGGTGTCTGTGTGTTATTATCCCCCTGGTGGTGTCTGTGTGTTATTATCTCCCCTGGTGGTGTCTCTGTGTTATTATCCCCCTCCTGGTGGTGTCTGTGTGTTATTATCTCCCCTGGTGGTGTCTGTGTGTTATTTCTCCCCCCTGGTGGTGTCTGTGTGTTATTATCCCCCTCTGGTGGTGTCAGTGTGTTATTACGCCCCCCTGGTGGTGTCTGTGTGTTATTATCCCCCCTGGTGGTGTCTGTGTGTTATTACACCCCCCTCCCCTCACGTTTGGTGTCTGTGTGTTATTACCTCCCCTGGTGGTGTCTCTGTGTTATTATCCCCCCTGGTGGTGTCTGTGTGTTATTACCCCCCTGGTGGTGTCTGTGTGTTATTATCTCCCCTGGTGGTGTCTGTGTGTTATTATCTCCCCTGGTGGTGTCTGTGTGTTATTATCTCCCCTGGTGGTGTCTGTGTGTTATTATACCCCTGGTGGTGTCTGTGTGTTATTATCTCCCCTGGTGGTGTCTCTGTGTTATTATCCCCCTCCTGGTGGTGTCTGTGTGTTATTATCTCCCCCTGGTGGTGTCTGTGTATTATTATCCCCCCCTGGTGGTGTCTCTGTGTTATTACCCCCCTGGTGGTGTCTGTGTGTTATTATCTCCCCTGGTTGTGTCTGTGTGATATTATCTTCCCTGGTGGTGTCTGTGTGTTATTATCTCCCCTGGTGGTGTCTGTGTGTTATTATCCCCCTGGTGGTGTCTGTGTATTATTTCTCCCTCCTGGTGGTGTCTGTGTGTTATTATCTCCCCCTGGTGGTGTCTGTGTGTTATTATCCCCCCTGGTGGTGTCTGTGTGTTATTACCCCCATGGAGGTGTCTGTGTGTTATTATCCCCCTCCTGGTGGTGTCTGTGTGTTATTATCCCCCCTGGTGGTGTCTGTGTGTTATTGCTCCCCCCTGGTGGTGTCTGTGTGTTATTATCCCCCCTGGTGGTGTCTGTGTGTTATTTCTCCCCCCTGGTGGTGTCTATGTGTTATTATCCCCCCTGGTGATGTCAGTGTGTTATTATCCCCCCTGGTGGTGTCTGTGTGTTATTATCCCCCCCTCCTGGTGGTGTCTGTGTGTTATTATCCCCCTTGGAGGTGTCTGTGTGTTATTATCTCCCCCGGTGGTATCTGTGTGTTATTATCCCCCCTGGTGGTGTCTGTGTGTTATTATCCCCCTGGTGGTGTATGTGTGTTATTATCCCCCTGGTGGTGTATGTGTGTTATTATCTCCCCCCCCCCACTGGTGGTGTCTGTGTGTTATTATCCCCCCTGGTGGTGTCTGTGTGTTATTATCCCCCTGGTGGTGTATGTGTGTTATTATCCCCCCTGGTGGTGTCTGTGTGTTATTATCCCCCTGGTGGTGTCTGTGTGCTATTATCCCCCCTGGTGGTGTCTGTGTGTTATTATCCCCCCCCCCTGGTGGTGTCTGTGTGTTATTATCTCCCCCTGGTCGTGTCTGTGTGTTATTATCCCCCTGGTGGTGTCTGTGTGTTATTATCCCCTTGGTGGTGTCTGTGTGTTATTATCCCCTTGGTGGTGTCTGTGTGTTATTATCCCCCTGGTGGTGTCTGTGTGTTATTATCCCCCTGGTGGTGTCTGTGTGTTATTATCTCCCCCTGGTGGTATCTGTGTGTTATTATCCCCCCTGGTGGTGTCTGTGTGTTATTATCCCCCTGGTGGTGTCTGTGTGTTATTATCTCCCCCTGGTGGTGTCTGTTTGTTATTATCCCCCCTGGTGGTGTCTGTGTGTTATTATCCCCCTGCAGGTGTCTGTGTGCTATTATCTCCCCCTGGTGGTGTCTGT